>NW_023665603.1:0-169394 GCF_014743375.2 Drosophila subpulchrella | reverse complement strand
TTTCCGATCGTTCCTATGGAAGCTATATGACATAGTCGTCCGAGTTTGCTAAAATTTAATTCAAAATTCAGAACTAGTTAAAAAATGTTATTTCCAAGCGTTGGAGGTTATATGTTGAAAAACACCGAAGCTATAATTTTTTTCATATTATTTTTCCACAAATTTTCCGATCGTTCCTATGGCAGCTATATGATATAGTCGTCCGATTTCGATAAAATTTAATTCAAAATTCAAAATTATTTAAAAATTGTTATTTCCAAGCTTAGGAGTTTATATGCTAAAAAACACCAAAGATATAATTTTTTTTCATTTTTTTGTCCGATTATTCCTATGGGAGCTATAAGTTATAGTTGTCCGATCCGGCTGGTTCCGACTTATATACTACCTGCAAAAGATATAAGACTTTTGGGAAAGTTTCAGCCCGATAGCTTTAAAACTGAGAGACTAGTTTGCGTAGAAACGGACGGACAGACGGACAGACGGACAGACGGACATGGCTAGATCGACTCGTCTAGTCATGCTGATCAAGAATATATATACTTTATGGGGTCGGAAACGTCTCCTTCACTGCGTTGCAAACTTCTGACTGAAATCAATATACCCTCTGCAAGGGTATAACAAATTATAGCTTCGGTGTTTTTTGACATATTATCTTATACTATTGGGAATATCATTTTTTGTGTTTTTAAATTTAATAATTATAGCTGCAAGGGTATATAAGCTTCGGCTTGCCGAAGCTAACTTCCTTTCTTGTTTTAAATTAGTTTTGAATTTCGAATTAAGTTTTATCAAAATCGAACGACTACATCATATAGCTGCTATAGGAACGATCGGAAAATTGGTGGGAAAATAATATGAAACAAATTATAGCTTCGGTGATTTTTGTTATAATATCTTATACTATTGGAAATAACATTTTGTGTATTTTTAAGAATTTCGAATTATATTTAATACAAATCGGAAGACTCTAACATATAGCTGTCAAGGAAACGGTCAGCGAAATAATGAAATATTTATTATACCCTTGCATTTATTATTATACCCTTGCAGAGGGTATATTGATTTCAGTCAGAAGTTTGCAACGCAGTGAAGGTGACGTTTCCGACCCCATAAAGTATATATATTCTAGATCAGCATGACTAGACGAGTCGATCTAGCCATGTCCGTCTGTCCGTCCGTTTCTACGCAAACTTGTCTCTCAGTTTTAAAGCTATCGGGCTGAAACTTTCCCAAAAGTCTTATATCTTTTGCAGGTAGTATATAAGTCGGAACCAGCCGGATCGGACAACTATATCTTATAACTCCCATAGGAATAATCGAAAAAAAATATTTTAAGAAATTATATCTTTGGTGTTTTCTAGCTTATAACTTCCTAAGCTTGGAAATAACATTTTTTAATTAGTTTTGAATTTTGAATTAAATTTTATCGAAATCGGACGACTATATCATATAGCTGCCATAGGACCGATCGGAAAATTGGTGGAAAAATAATAGGAAACAAATTATAGATTCGGTGTTTTTCAACATATAACCTCCAACGCTTGGAAATCACATTTTTTAATTAGTTCTGAATTTCGAATTTAATTTTATCAAAATCGAACGACTATATCATATAGCTGCCATAGGAACGATCGGAAAATTGGTAAGAAAATAATATGAAACAAATTATAGCTTCGGTGTTTTTTGACATATTATCTTATACTATTGGGAATATCATTTTTTGTGTTTTTAAATTTCATAAATATAGCTGCAAGGGTATATAAGCTTTAATAAATATAGCTGCAAGGGTATATAAGCTTCGGCTTGCCGAAGCTAACTTCCTTTCTTGTAATACCCGTTACTCGTAGAGTAAAAGGGTTTACTAGATTCGTCGGAAAGTATGTAACAGGCAGAAGAAAGCGTTTCCGACCCCATAAAGTATATATATTCTTGATCAGGATCACTAGCCGAGTCGATCTAGCCATGTCCGTCTGTCCGTCTGTCCGTCTGTCCGTCTGTCCGTATGAACGCTGAGATCTCGGAAACTATAAAAGATACAATACTGGGATTAGGCATGCAGATTCCTGAGATTCCTGCGCAACGCAAGTTTGTTTCAGAAGAGTGCCACGCCCAATCTAACGCCCACAAGCCGCCCAAAACTGTGGCTCCTACAGTTTTGATGCTAGAATAAAAATCTTAACTGAAATGAATTGTTTTCATCAATACCTATCGATTGACCAAAAAAAAGTTTGCCACGCCCACTTGAACGCCCACAAACCGCCCACAAACTTCAAAAAATCGTAAATATGAACGCGGATATCTCGGAAAATATCAAAGATAGAGAAACGGGATTTCAGATTTAGTTTCCGTAGGCTTGAGCGCAGCGCAAGTTTTTTACGCCAATATGCCACGCCCACTCTAACGCCCACAAACCGATAAAAAATTTTAACTGAAATGTATTGGTCTTGTCAATACCTATCGATTGATCTTAAAAAAAGTTTGTCACGCCCACTCGAACGCCCACAAACCGCCCAAGCCTGTGGCGCCCACAATTTTCGTGCTAGATAAATATTTTAACTAAAATGTATTGGTCTCGTCAATACCTATCGATTGATTTTAAAAAAACTTTGCCACGCCCACTCTAACGCCCACAACGCTTAAATCTGTCTACCGCCGGTATCTCCATTTTCTTTTGGTCCCTTTAGCTGAGTAACGGGTATCTGATAGTCGAGGTACTCGACTATAGCGTTCTTCCTTGTTTTTTAGTGTAATTATAGAAAATTAGTCCGTTAAAACTGATTTCAATATTTAAAACATTAGTAGTATTAGTATTAACATTTTTAAAAAATTCGAATTGTATTTTTTACTTAAGAAGTACAAATTATATAGTCCGATATATTTCGCCTTAGAAAGGGTAGAAAGGGCGCCAACAGCGAAGAGAAATCAAAAGAAATTAAGTAAATGGGTGAGAAGAACACTTGGTGCATTCCGTTTGAGTGGTTGAAGGCGAAGCATCCATTTTAATTGTGCGCAGCACAGTTACTTTAGTCGCCTCTTTAAGTTAATAGAACAAAGTCAGGTAAGTGCTACGTTAAGTTTAGGATGTTGTGCATTGATCTTAGTTTAAAGTACGTATATTTTAAAGGTATTCAATGGGTTCCGTTAGCCGAAAGTGGATGATGAAATGTTTTGTGCCAATAAAAATCCTGCAAACAGTTAAACACAACTATAAAAGGTAAATATACAAATAAACGAATAAAACGCATTTTTTAAACATATGCTTTTTCAGGAGCGTTGGCCAAGGATTCAGAGGACCCGGACAAAGGTTTAAGAACGGCGATGACAAATGTTAACAAGAAAGGAAGTTAGCTTCGGCAAGCCGAAGTTTATATACCCTTGCAGCTATATTTATTAAATTTAAAAACACAAAAAATGATATTCCCAATAGTATAAGATAATATGTCAAAAAACACCGAAGCTTTAATTTGTTTCATATTATTTTCTTACCAATTTTCCGATCGTTCCTATGGCAGCTATATGATATAGTCGTTCGATTTTGATAAAATTAAATTCGAAATTCAGAACTAATTAAAAAATGTTATTTTCAAGCGTTGGAGGTTATATGTTGAAAAACACCGAATCTATAATTTGTTTCCTATTATTTTTCCACCAATTTTCCGATCGTTCCTATGGCAGCTATATGATATAGTCGTCCGATTTCGATAAAATTTAATTCAAAATTCAAAACTAATTAAAAAATGTTATTTCCAAGCTTAGGAAGTTATAAGCTAAAAAACACCAAAGATATAATTTCTTAAAATTTTTTTTTTCGATTATTCCTATGGGAGCTATAAGATATAGTTGTCCGATCCGGCTGGTTCCGACTTATATACTACCTGCAAAAGATATAAGACTTTTGGAAAAGTTTCAGCCTGATAGCTTTAAAACTGAGAGACTAGTTTGCGTAGAAACGGACGGACAGACGGACATGGCTAGATCGACTCGTCTAGTCATGCTGATCTAGAATATATATACTTTATGGGGTCGGAAACGTCACCTTCACTGCGTTGCAAACTTCTGACTAAAACCAATATACCCTCTGCAAGGGTATAATAATAAATGCAAGGGTATAATAAATATTTCATTATTTCGCTGACCGTTTCCTTGACAGCTATATGTTAGAGTCTTTCGATTTGTATTAAATATAATTCGAAATTCTTAAAAATACACAAAATGTTATTTCCAATAGTATAAGATAATATAACAAAAATCACCGAAGCTATTTTTTCATATTATTTTCCCACCAATTTTCCGATCGTTCATAGCAGCTATATGATGTAGTCGTCCGATTTTGATAAAATTTAATTCGAAATTCAGAACTAATTAAAAAATGTTATTTCCAAGCGTAGGAGGTTATATGTTAAGGAACACCGAAGCTATAATTTGTTTCATATTATTTTCCCACCAATTTTCCGATCGTCCCTATGGCAGCTATATGATATAGTCGTCCGATTTTGATAAAATTAAATTAAAAAAAAATTCAGAGCTAATTAAAAATTTTATTTCCAATTTTACGATCGTTCCTTTGGCAGCTATATGATATAGTCGTCCGATTTTGATAAAATTAAATTCGAAATTCAGAATGAATTAAAAAATGTTATTTACAAGCGTAGGAGGTTATATGTGAAAAAACACAGAAGTTATAATTTGTTTCATATTATTTTCTTACCGATTTTACGATCGTTCCTATGGCAGCTATATGATATAGTCGTCCGATTTTGATAAAATTTAATTCGAAATTCAGAACTAATTAAAAAATGTTATTTCCAAGCGTAGGAGGTTATATGTTAAGGAACACCGAAGCTATAATTTGTTTTATATTATTTTCCCACCAATTTTACGATCGTTCCTATGGCAGCTATATGATATAGTCGTCCGATTTTGATAAAATTAAATTTGAAATTCAGAACTAATTAAAAAATGTTATTTCCAAGGGTAGGAGGTTATATGTTAAGGAACACCGAAGCTATAATTTGTTTCATGTTATTTTCCCACCAATTTTACGATCGTTCCTATGGCAGCTGTATGATATAGTCTTCCGATTTTGATAAAATTTAATTCGAAATTCAAGACTAATTAAAAAATTTTACTTCCAAGGAAAGGAGGTAATATGTTAAAAAACACCAAAGATATAATTTTTAACATTTTTTTTCCGATTATTCCAATGGGAGCTATAAGATATAGTTGTCCGATCCGGCTGGTTCCGACTTATATACTACCTGCAAAAGATATAAGACTTTTGGGAAAGTTTCAGCTTTAAAACTGAGAGACTAGTTTGCGTAGAAACGGACGGACAGACGGACAAACGGACAGACGGACATGGCTAGATCGCCTAGTGATGCTGATCAAGAATATATATACTTTATGGGGTCGGAAACGTCTCCTTCACTGACTGAAATGTATTAGTCTCGTCAATACCTATCGATTGATCCAAAAAAGATTGCCACGCCCACCCCAACGCCCACAAGCCGCCAAAGCCTGTGGCGCCCACAATTTTCATGCTAGAAAAAATTTTACCTGAAATGTTTTTGTCTCGTCAATACCTATTGATTGACTCAGGAAAAATTTTGCCACGCCCACTCTAACGCCCATAACCATATATTGAGATCGCGGGTAGGTGGCACATTTCAATCTCGCTTTGCTGCTTGCATATCTCCATTTCCTTTTGGTCCCTTAAGCTGAGTAACGGGTATCTGACAGTCGAGGTACTCGACTATAGCGTTCTTCCTTGTTTTTTAAAATTTGATTGTTTGGTTGAGACCGTTTTGTTTTTTTGTTAAACAGCAGGTTTATTATGTCGATTATTAATTAGCGGATTGTTGTTAGTAAAGGGGATTATTTCATTTATTCATCAATCGAACAATCGATAGGTATTGACGAAACCAATACAACCGCCACAGGCTTGGGCGGCTTGTGGGCGTTAAAGTGGGCGTGGCATATTTGCGTAACAAACATGTGCTGCGTACAAGCCTTTGAAATCTAAATCTGAAATCCTAATTCTCTATCTTTGATATTTTCCGAGATATCCGCGTTCATACTTACGATTTCTTGAAGTTTGTGGGCGGTTTGTGGGCCAATCGATGGGTATTGATGAGAACAATTTATTTCAGTTAAAATTTTTACTCTAGCATCAAAACTGTAGGAGCCACAGTTTTGGGCGGCTTGTGGGCATTAAAGTGGGCGTCGCACGTTGCTGAAACAAACTTGCGCTGCGCAGGAATCTCAGGAATCTGCATGCCTAATCCCAGTATTGTAGCTTTTATAGTTTCCAAGATCTCAGCATTCATACGGACAGACGGACATGGACAGACGGAACTCACAAACAAATTCAAATACAATTACAAAACCAAAAACAAATTCAACAAGAAGGAAGAGCTGAGGGCAATCCCTCGCTAAGCAGTGACGATCACAAAATAAATTGAAGGAAGAGCTGAGGGCAATCCCTCGCTAAACATTTACAACCGCAAAATAAATTGAAGGAAGATCTGAGGGCCATCCCTCGCTAAAACAACCAAGAAGGGCGACCCCAGCAGGATCATTAAAGGAAAACAGAAGACATCATATTAAACCCAGGAAGAAAAGAAGACAATTAGTGAGCGTATACTGTTTATATTTTTATATTTTATTTAAGTACTATAAGCAAGAAATTTAAATAAAAATAAACAAAGTGGAAGACCTAATAAGCGATTTTGAAAGAATTCTCACCATGCCTCTACCCCAACCAGCAATGGCTTCTAGCAGCCAAGCTAATAACCAAGTGAGCAATTTTATTGCACATATTGTCAATAATGAGTTCAATCCCTTAAGGAATGAGATCGTGAGTCTGAAAGCACAATTAAATCAAAATATAAAAAAGGTTGAAGATTTTCAAGTAGAAGTCATTGGCCCAAATATTAAATGTGAAACTTCATTCGAAATTATCAAGTCAGTCAGGGAATTTAAAGGTAAAGAAGACAAATATGTGAGTTGGAGGGAATCAGCAGAAATAGACATGGGGCAATATGCTAGAGGTAGCGAAAGATTCTTTTCTGCATTGTCAGTCTTGAGAAACAAAATAGCTGGTACAGCAAACGATGCCCTAACACACAATGGAACAGTACTAAATTTTGACGCCATAATGCAAGGTTGGACTTTGTTTTTAGCGACAAACGTCGAATCCATATAATTGAACAAGACTTAGGAGTACTAAGTCGAGGGAAACTGTCCATAATGGAATATTATGGGTAAGTTAATAAAAAACTAACTCTTCTAATAAATAAAACCATTATGACTTACGGCAGAAATAAACCATTAACTGCTGAAATGAACGAAAAACACAAAAAGACAGCACTAAGATTATTCATAACTGGCCTCAACGGCCATATCTTGGACGTAATATTTTCTATGAATCCACCAGACTTACCGAACGCTATGGTAACAGTACAAGAACTAGAAAGCAATAATTTAAGGGCCCAATTCGCAAACAATTTCACATCATCACAGCGCAAGAATTATGAATCAAATTTATACGGGTACCAAAACTCGAATAATAAACCCAGGCAAAGTAACCATAATAACTGTAATAGTAATCATAATAATAATAATAGTAATCAGAATAGATGGAATCAAAATAAAAAGCCAGAGACACAAACAACTCAACTAATAATAATAATAATAATAGTAAGCAGTATAGATGGAATCAAAATAAAAAGCCAGAGACACAAACAACTCAACAAAATGATCCACAGAACAAAAGAGAACCAACAGGTACCGTTAACAAACCGGCAAACAAAACTATGCTATTAAATAATATCGAAGGGGACCATTTTTAGGACAGAGTCCGGAGTAGGATTACCCTACTTAATACGATAAATTGGAAAATATATAAAAAACGTACAATTTTAATTGACAAAACAGGGATTTTTAAAAACAACAAGGAAGAACGCTATAGTCGAGTACCTCGACTATCAGATACCCGTTACTCAGCTAAAGGGACCAAAAGAAAATGGAGATACCGGCGGTAGACAGATTTAAGCGTTGTGGGCGTTAGAGTGGGCGTGGCAAAGTTTTTTTAAATCAATCGATAGGTATTGACGAGACCAATACATTTTAGTTAAAATATTTATCTAGCACGAAAATTGTGGGCGCCACAGGCTTGGGCGGTTTGTGGGCGTTAGAGTGGGCGTGACAAATTTTTTTTAAGATCAATCGATAGGTATTGACAAGACCAATACATTTCAGTTAAAATTTTTTATCTAGCATGAAAATTGTGGGCGCCACAGATTTGGGCGGTTTGTGGGCGTTAGAGTGGGCGTGGCATATTGGCGTAACAAACTTGCGCTGCGCTCAAGCCTACGGAAACTAAATCTGAAATCCCGTTTCTCTATCTTTGATATTTTCCGAGATATCCGCGTTCATATTTACGATTTTTTGAAGTTTGTGGGCGGTTTGTGGGCGTTGAAGTGGGCGTGGCAAACTTTTTTTAGGTCAATCGGTAGGTATTGATGAGAACAACACATTTCAGTTAAAATTTTTGTTCTAGCATCAAAACTGTAGGAGCCACAGTATTGGGCGGTTTGTGGGCGTTAGAGTGGGCGTGGCACTCTTCTGAAACAAACTTGCGCTGCGCAGGAATCTCAGGAATCTGCATGCCTAATCCCAGTATTGTATCTTTTATAGTTTCCGAGATCTCAGCGTTCATACGGACAGACGGACAGACGGACATGGCTAGATCGACTCGGCTAGTGATCCTGATCAAGAATATATATACTTTATGGGGTCGGAAACGCTTCCTTCTGCCTGTTACATACTTTCCGACGAATCTAGTATACCCTTTTAGTCTACGAGTAACGGGTATAAAAACGTGCTTCCTATATATAAAAGAGTATCTACGGTTAATGGATATTCTATAATTAAATATTATCACATGGTAACGATCTTTGATACGCGTTACACATTTTATGAAATAGATGGATTAAAATCAGACTTTCTAATAGGCTACAACCTATTGAAAACAAGGAAGAACGCTATAGTCGAGTACCTCGACTATCAGATACCCGTTACTCAGCTAAAGGGACCAAAGATAAATGGAGATATGCAAGCAGCAAAGCGAGATTTAAATGCGCCACCTACCGGCGGAAGACAGATTTAAGCATTGTGGGCGTTAGGGTAGGCATGGCAAATTTTTTTTTGGATCAATCGATAGGTATTGACGAGACCAATACATTTCAGTTAAAATTTTTTATCTAGCATAAAAATTTTGAGCGCCACAGGCTTGGGCGGTTTGTGGGCGGTAGAGTGGGCGTGGCATATTCGCATAACAAACCTGCGCTGCGTACAAAGCTACGGAATCTAAATCTGAAATCCCAATACTCTATCTTTGATAGTTTCCGAGATATCCGCGTTCATACTTACGATTTTTTGAAGTTTGTGGGCGGTTTGTGGGCGTCCAAGTGGGCGTGGCAAACTTTTTTTTGGGTCTATCGATAGGTATTGCTAAGAACAATTCATTTCAGTTTAAATTTTTACTCCAGCATCAAAACTGTAGAAGCCACAGTTTTGGGCGGTTTGTGGGCGTTAGAGTGGGCGTGGCACTCTACTGAAACAAACTTGCGCTGCGTAAGAAGCTCAGGAATCTGCTCGCCAAATCTCAATAGCCTAGCTCTCATAGTTTCCAAGATCTCAGCGTTCATCCGGACAGACAGACGGACAGACGGACAGACGGACAGACGGACAGACGGACATGGCTAGATCGACTCGGCTAGTGATCCTGATCAAGAATATATATACTTTATGGGGTCGGAAACGCTTCCTTCTGCCTGTTACATACTTTACGACGAATCTAGTATACCCTTTTACTCTACGAGTAACGGGTATAAAAATAGGAGCTGTAATTGACCCAGAAAAAGGAGTAATAAGATATGGGGCAAAGAAAAAAAATTGATTTATGATAATGACAGTTCTTTTAACCTGAATCTGAAGAAAAAATCATTCTTCCATTAAAGAAATTTATTATACGAAAATGCTTTGATGAAAAGGCCAAAATCAGAACTGAGTCTGAAGAGGCAAATCAAAGCAAAACATGTTTGGGATTCAAAAATCCTGAACACGCCATCGTCGAAGTATCCGACAAAATTACAAGTTTGGGATTAAAAAATCCTGAACAAGCCGTCGTTGAATTATCCGATAACAATGAAATAAACAATATGAGTGAATCAATTCCAAACCAAACAATGGATTTGGAAAACAAGATAATAAATATTATCAAAAAAGAGCACTCGAAGATTAACATGCAAGTCCCTCTCAGGACTGATATTCGCGGTGAAATAAACACCGAAAACGATAGAGCTATTTATAGCAAACCGTATCCCCATGCTCTATCGGCTTCAGATTTCGTACACTCTGAAGTTAGTCGCATGATGAAAGAAGGAATTATAAGACCAAGCAAAAGCCCTTATAATTCTCCTGTTTTAGTGGTACCAAAAAAGGGTTTTAATGAAGATGGGACCGCAAAACTCAGATTAAATATAGACTATAAAAAACTAAATGAAAACACCATTCCGGACAGATATCCAATGCAAGATCCTTCGGTGATTTTGTCAAACCTTGGAAAAGCTAAATAATTTTCCACGATCGACTTGGAGTCTGGGTTTCACCAGATTCTCATGAAAGAAACAGAAATTGAAAAACCTCATTTTCTATAAACAACGGAAAATATGAATTCTTGAGAATGCCATTTGGGCGAACGCTCCCAGAATATTCCAACGAGCAATGGATAACATTTTGATAGAACAAGTAGGTAAAACATGTCATGTATATATGGATGACATTATTATATTTTCTAAAACGATAGAACAACACTACAAGGACTTAATAGTCATTATTAATATATTGCTGAACGCAAATATGAACATTTTAATTGAAAAATCAAAGTTCTTAAAATTAGTAACCACATTTCTTGGTTACGTTGTTTCTCAAAATGTAATTTTAAAGTATTCAATTCCAAAAAACATTCGAGAGCTTAGAAGCTTCCTAGGCCTAACCGGCTATTACAGAAAACTTGTACAAAACTACGCAAAAATTGCAAAACCTCTAACAAAGTATTTGGAAAGACAAAATGGTAAAGTATCCAAAAAAATGTCCCGTAAAACTTCCATAGAGTTGGACGATTCAGCTGTTAGAGCTTTTAACGAGCTCAAAGATAATTTAATTGTACAAATCAAATTGATAAATCCTGATTATAATAAAAAATTCACTTTAACGACCGATGCGTCCGACCTAGCTATTGGTGCTGTTCTTTCTCAGGAAGGAAAACCAATAACCTTCATTTTAAAAACTCTAACTAAAGCCGAGCAAATATATGCAACCAATAAGAAAGAACTTTAAGCAATAGCTTGGGCATTTAAAAATTTGCGAAACTATTTATACGGCGTTAACAACATAGAAATCTATACAGATCTCTCAAAAAATCCAAACAACGAGATGAAAAGATGGTACTCATTCATTGAAAGTTACTCTCCCAAAATAATTTATAAACCAGCATCTACCAATGTAGTTGCTGACGCCTTATCAAGAATTCAAATTAACAACCTAACGGACAGTAACGAGTCGGTCTCAGATCAAAACACTCAGCATTCAGCAGAGAGTAGTTTTGAGAATGTTATACAAGAAACCCGCTAACCCTTAAACCACTTTAAGCAATAATTGCTAATAGCAACAGGGAGGTATACAATACATGAGATGGTCAATATATTCGGAAATACCAGACATATAATAGAATTTGGTACCCCGGAAAATTTGGTATCAATCTTAAGGGAATATATCCCTCCTAATATAACAATAGGTGTTCACTGTACTGTAGAAGACTTATGCAAAATTCAAAATCCACTTAAAGAAAATTTCACGTATGTACAAAAATATTCGTCCAAGATGTAGAAAACCCTGAAGACAGAACATTAATAATCGAAGAATCGCATTGTAGAGCATCCAGGGGACTGGACGAAAATTACAAGCAAATTAACAGACTATACTATTGGTCAAATTTGAACAAAAAACTCCAGGAGTACATAAAGAACTGTACAATTTGTAATGGTAACAAATATAAAAGACACCCTGTACTAATTCCTATTGGTCAAACACCCATCCCAAATAAAGATGATCAACGTGACATCTGGAGTGCCTCAGGGCAGTCATTTAGGCCCTTTGCTGTTTACTCTGTTTATAAATGATCTTCCCTCTATAGTAACTCACTCTCGTGTACTAATGTATGCTGATGATGTTAAGCTTTGTTTTTCATATAATAATATTGAGTCTGGTTTCTGCTTGCAGTCAGACATTAATAGATTCCAGGAATGGTGTCAGTACAACCTTTTGAATTTAAACTATCTTAAAAGCAACGTTATGACTTTTTATAGGGGTACGCCAACGTTCATAAGTTACTCTCTTCAGAACATGTCCCTGGACCGAATATACTCAGTAAACGATTTAGGTGTTCTCCTAGATCCTAAACTTAGATTTGACTCCCACATAACCTCTACTGTAAATAAAGCTATGAGTGTTCTTGGGTTTATAAAGCGTTGGTCTAAAGAATTTGATGATCCATACACTACCAAATTATTATTTACCTCCCTTGTCCGTCCTAATTTGGAATACAGTTCTTCCTTTTGGAGTCCTCAGTATCAAGTGCACATTGACCGTATAGAGTCCGTACAGAAACAATTTCTTCTTTTTGCCTTACGTGGTTTGAACTGGGATCAAAACGTCAGGTTGCCTTCTTACTCGAGTAGATTGCTTTTAATTAATTTGCCTAGTCTTTGGTAAGCCGTCTTACTTTCAATGTTCCTGTTAGACTAATGCGAAACTACTATCCTATAAACTTGCCACGATGTTCATCTAACTTTAGTCAGCATGAGCCTTTTCGCGTTCTTTGTAATAATTATAACAACCTATATCATTTAATTTGTTCCTCAACCTCTATCCCTGTATTAAAAACTAAAATCTTAGCTCATTTGCTTTAGTCTTGTTGATCTATGTTTTGTCCTGTCCTTGTTTGTTCTATGTACCTTCCTCGCGAACCGTATTTGCCCGAAATAAAAATGGGCCCGCGCGTAACAAGCACGTGCTTGGTGTCGTTTGGGCCACTTGTTTGTACTGCTCTTAGTGCATCAACGTTCAACAAATATAAATCTGCATATCGACATTTTTTACGCTCAGAATTTATTGGTCAAATTTGAACAAAAAACTCCAGGAGTACATAAAGAACTGTACAATTTGTAATGGTAACAAATATAAAAGACACCCTGTACTAATTCCTATTGGTCAAGCACCCATCCCAAATAAAGAAGGAGAAAATCTGCATATCGACATTTTTACGCTCAGAACAGAATAAGATAATATGTCAAAACACCGAAGCTATAATTTGTTTCATATTATTTTCCCACCAATTTTCCAATCGTTCTTATGGCAGCTATATGATATAGTCGTCCGATTTTGATAAAATTAAATTTAAAATTCAGAACTAATTACAAAATGTTATTTTCAAGCGTTGGAGGTTATTTGTTGAAAAACACCGAAGCTATAATATGTTTCATATTATTTTTCCATCAATTTTTCGATCGTTCCTATGGCAGCTATATGATATAGTCGTCCGATTTCGATAAAATTTAATTCGAAATTCAAAACTAATTAAAAAATGTTATTTACAAGCTAAGGAGGTTATAAGCTAAAAAACACCATAGATATAATTAAAAAAAATTTTTTTTTTGATTATTCCTATGGGAGCTATAAGATATAGTTGTCTGATCCGGCTGGTTCCGACATATATACTACCTGCAACAGATATAAGACTTTTGGAAAAGTTTCAGCCCGATAGCTTTAAAACTGAGAGACTAGTTCGCGTAGAAACGGACGGACAGACGGACTGACTGACATGGCTAGACCGACTCGTCTAGTCATGCTGATTTGAGAATTTACATTATAAGGTTATCATAAATATTATAAATCGTACGATTCATAAAGATAATATCAAATCTCAAACACAGTTTGTCTTAAATTACAGAAAATGAATTCAATAATATTTGTATTGTTGATAGTAGCGGCCACTAATTCCGAAAAAGTGGATTACACGAACCATGATTTTTTCCTCTACAAGGATACAAAAGACATTCTTATTTATGATTCATTCGTTGACCTATTTCATATAACTAATTTAAGTTTATATAAAGACATAATCAAACTCGAATCAACACACATGAACAAAAATAATCAGAACTTACAGTGGAAAATTTCCAATGATTTAGATATTATTAAAATGCTTCTCTCACAAATTTTACCAAGTAGGGCAAAAAGAGGAATCATTGAATTAGGCACCGTTTGGAAATGGATAGCAGGAACTCCCGATCATGATGATTTAATAACGGTCCAAAATAAATTGTTGATGTAATCCAACATAATAACAACCATTTTCATATTAATTCTAAGTTATTTAAGGAAATAAAAACCCTATCTGAGAATCTTCAAACAGTTCTTTCAAACCAAGAATTTCCATTCATAAAACACCGTCTTCGCTTGCTCACTTACGATCTGATGAATTTAATGGATACTTATTCTTCGATTTGGGGTTCAAACTTACTGCGAGAGAAATAGAGTACAAATTATAAAACAAAAATATTATTTGGTGAGAAGAGTGTCACTGTTGTATTTTCATTTTTTTATTGCAGAGAATATTTTTCTAGCAAACAAGTAAAATTTTCAGTTTCTGTGGCTCCAAGGGGGGGGAAATTTCCCTAATTTCCCGCCACTGATCATGTCGCCAAATGTAACAACAGATGCTATGTAATTTCCAATTTTAAGACAGAAATATTTAATAATTATGGCACTTTAAGCCCAGAAAGTACTTGTTTTCCTAGGCTACTAAATAGAGAAAAATCTCTTTGTAATAAAATTAGGGAATATAATAAAAATATTGATGTAATCCAAGAAGGAGCCATTTTTATAAATGGTTGTAATACTGTTAATGATACTCATCTAATTAATTATACCCGTTACTCGTAGAGTAAAAGGGTATACTAAATTCGTCGGAAAGTATGTAACAGGCAGAAGGAAGCGTTTCCGACCCCATAAAGTATATATATTCTTGATCAGGATCACTAGCCGATTTAGCCATGTCCGTCTGTCCGTATGAACGCTGAGATCTCAGAAACTATACGTGCTACAATACTGGGATTAGGCATGCAGATTCCTGAGATTCCTGAGCGTATCGTAAGTATGAACGTGGATATCTCGGAAACTATCAAAGATAGAGAATCGGGATCCCAGATTTAGATTTCGTAGCTTCGTACGCAGCGTAATTTTCTCAAGCGAATATGCCACGACCACTCTAACGCCCACAAACCGCCCAAGCCTGTGGCGCCCACAATTTTAATGCTAGATAAAAAATTTTAACTGAAATGTATTGATCTCGTCAATACCTATCGATTGATCCAAAGAAAAATTTGCCACGCCCACTCTAACGCCCATAACGCTTAAATCTGTCTATCGCCGGTAGGTGGCGTATTTAAATCTCGCTTTGCTGCTTGCATATCTCCATTTCCCTTTGGTCCTTTAAGCTGAGTAACGGGTATCTGATAGTCGGGGTACTCGACTATAGCGTTCTCCCTTGTTTTTAATAACTTTTTATAGTACTACTACAATAAATTATATACCCTACACTAATCTGGACCATAAGATAATAGAATATATCACAGCTATACAGTATAATAAATTTTTAATATCCGAATATCTTATTATTATTATGAGTACTGATCATATTAACTTAATAATTGTCATGCTTGTATTTAAATTAAAATAATTTCTAATATGCAAACCACGGCAAATTCATATTGAAATCAACTCCGAAAGTTATATGTCCGAAAATGCAAATACCACTGAGGATGAAATTATAGTCGAATTGACAAATCATCTTAATTCAGTTTATCCGTCACTTCTAATGAATCGGGACGATTCAATTTAGAAGGGGGAGAGTTATCCAGCTCATGATCCCAGCCTCCTTACCCAGTTTATGAACAAACTCTTTATAGCTGAGATCGCCTTCCAGCTCAAGCGGCCAGCCGCCTTACCCAAGTCGTAAATTCTTGTAAACAATTCTTACTCAGCTTTCCCACAGAATCCCAGTTAGCTCCCCAACTTCAGTCGAAGTTCATTATTAAGATTCAATTGCGCCGCGGTCCTCCCAACATAAACTATGCTGGGTCCAGCTAATGTAAACACAAGCATCCGGTCAACACCCGGTGAGCCTCAAAACTGCAGCGTAATCCGTTTATCAATCGAGCAGCGAATTTGATGGCCCAATTTCCCGACTCTCTTGAGTCCAACTCTTGTCCAACTCTTAATGAGTTCCCCAATTCTCTTGAACCGAGGTTTGCTTATCAGATAATCGGCCCTTGGCCAGGCAGTCCGTTTTTGCATCCGAGAAGATCAGTTCAATCAAATAATAATTGTGAACAGTAACATAAAAGTCGATATTAAGGAAAATTTGTAAAGTTGTAACTTAGTGAATAAAAAATAAAAATAAATTTTTTTAAATAATTCTCAAGTGAAATAATTAATTTGCACACTGCACTGAGTGTTATGCATAAGCAATTTTACAAACACTTTGTAGTACTTGGCCACAATGTCTAAACACATATCCGTCCCAAGAAGTTTCTCACGTGCCTGGTAATATGACCGCAGTTGAGAGCAATGGGCCTGGGCAGTGCTAAGTCGGCATGTCTGGCATCCGCGACCGTTCTGTCGCCATATGAACATAAACCTCCTCTCTGCAGCGGCAACTCTTCGTCATCACTTTCTTATATTTATAAGCCCTGACCCTGAAAAATAAACATAAATAAAAAATAAATAAACAATCAACATAAAAGAATTAAGAGTAGATACTACCGAAGAGAAATCAACAACAACAAGCTGGAAAGACTGATTAAGTAGAGATGGAATTATGGGCCGCGGGCCAGTGAAAATATGATTTAACAAGGTACTATGAGGTACCCTTTACTTAGCTAAAGGGAACAAAGGGAAATAGAGATAAAGCGATATTGAAATGCGACACTCACCCGCGATCTCAATATACAAGTAGAATATGGTTATGCGGGGGTTAGACAGTTTTAAGCGTTATGGGCGTTAAAGTGGGCGTGGCAAACTTTTTTTTGGATCCGTTAAAGTTCAGTTTTAGTTTTTTATCTAGCTTAAAATTTGCGGGCGCCACAGGTTTGGGCGGCTTGTGGACGATAGAGTGGGCGTGGCATATTCGCGTAACAAACTTACGCTGCGTACAAGGCTGCGGATTCTAAATCTGAATCCAAATTCTCTATCTTCGATAGTTTTCAACGTTTGTGGGCGTTACAGTGGGCTTGGCAAACTTTTTTTTGGTCAATCGATAGCTACTGATAAGAACAATACATTTCAGTTAAAATGTTTATTCTAGCGCTAAAACTGTAGGAGTCACAGTTTTGGGCGGTTTGTGGGCTTTAGAATGGGCGTGGTACCCTGCTGAAACAAACTTGCGCTGCGCAAGAAGCTCAGAAATCTACATACCAAGTCCCAACTTTCTAGCTTTTGTAGTTTCCCAGATCTCAGCGTTCATCCGGACGGACAGACAGATGGACAGACTCGACTCGAATAGTGATCCTGGTCAAGAATATATATACCTTATGGGGTCGGAAACGCTTCCTTCATCCTGTTAAATACTTTCCGACGAATCTAGTATACATAAAATGAATAGCGCATATTAACTGACTATTATTTACGAAAATAACACCCCCCGTCTGGGGTACAGCTCAAAAATTGCAAGCCTTGATTGATTTTCTAAAATCAAGTCTCAAACGATAAAGGGACGTAATTCCACCTCACCCAGAAATTAAAACAATAAACAAAACGATGAAAATAAATTCACCTTCTCCCATGCAGCTACCAAAGAGAAAGAAATTTTGACTGAAAGGTTGCCCGGGGCCACTCGTAAGCGCAAAGTGCGAAGCAACGTGCCAAATAAATCCAAAATCCTGTGCAGCGAAATCAACAATAGTGAGGGCCAAACTGCCACTTGTGTCTACGAAGGGAGCATCAACGAACAAACCGACGATGTCCAGCTGATGCAGCCGAGAAGACTGACACTTCAAATTAATTAAAATTAATAATATTAAATATGTATAAGAAACAAATTGTTAAAATTGAGCGGAACCATTAAAAGCCAATTAGGAGGATGGTCTGTAAAGCTATACTCAAAGATAGGTAGAAATTTGCAAACAACGGAATTTAATGTTAAAATGAAAAATGAAATAGAATAGAAAATTAAATGAAAACAAATAGAATAGATGAATTCGAAACACTCAATGATATAGGTATTAGATACGCCCAAAATGGGGTTAACTGATACGAAAACTGGGGAGTCCATTACCAATGTAGCCGGATTTGGGGTGGGTTCTTTGAAAACCACTCCCTCTCCAACACAACGGGAATAAATTTATCGTGCCTGAAAAGAGGAAAGAATATGTAAAGTTCGTCGGTCTTCTGTACAAACTGCCCATTTTACCAGCTCCCCTTTAATAGGTTTTTACCAACACATTATTATATTTCGGTTCACTTTATAATTTTATTGAAAAGCTTCGTGTACTGGTGCATAACGCTGATAAAGAAAATGATAAGATATATGTCTAGGTGCAATTTCCAGTGCTCAGACTTAAATTCGATGAAATAATTTATAAGAAAATACATCTATATGTTTCTAACGTAGTTTTTAAAAAAGTTATGAAAATATATATTTTTTATTGACATTGCTCATGCTGTCGTCATGTGTAAATGTGCATTTATATATATATATGTATATATATATAAATAAATACCCTTCAGTTCTGCAGTAGGGACGCGGTGACATGGCTCAAGGCAAAAAGCTTTTTTGTTTTTTTTTTGTGCCTAAAACGCTGTGCCGCTGTTGACGTCAGCAGAGAGCAGTCGGCGCAGCGTAGAAGACTGCCCACGAAGACGATCGTGCAACAAAGAGAGGCAGATATTCGGATATTGCCCTCTCTTTCTTGTCTTATAATCTGCCTGCACTCCGCGCTTGCAGAGACAAATTTCGGCCGGTCCGTTATTTTTTTTTGCGTCTCTCCGTTATGTTCGGCTAGCGACTAATATTTCGGCGGAAAAATTTTCGTGGAGCAGCGACATGTGAATGCCCTCATATTTTAGGAGTATTATTGTGTATCGAAAATATACAACTTATATTGTTTTATAAAAGTAAATTATTTGATTATAGTAAAATTAAGTAATTTGGATTTACTTATAATGTTATGTTTACTTATTATACATTTTTATAACAATATATTTTTTAGTGTAATTATAGAAAATTAGTCCGTTAAAATTGATTTCAATATTTAAAACCTTAGTAGTATTAGTATTAACATTTTTAAAAAATTCGTATTGTATTTTTTACTCAAGAAGTACAAATTATATAGTCGGATATATTTCGCCTTAGAAAGGGTACAAGTGCAGTGGCACGCGCCAACAGCGAAGAGAAAACAAAAGAAATCATGTAAAGGGGTGAGAGGACTTGGTGCATTCTGTTTGAGTGATTGAAAGGGAAGCATCCATTTTAATTGTGCGCAGCAGAGTTACTTTAATCGTTTCTTTAAGTTATTAAAATAAAGTCAGGTAAGTACTACGTTAAGTTTAAGATGTTGTGCATTGATCATAGTTTAAAGTACGTAAATTTTGAAGGTATTCAATGAGTTCCGTTAGCCGAAAGTGGATGACGAAATGTTTTGTGCCAATAAAAATCCTGCAAAGTAACCGTTTGCACACAGCTATAAAAGGTAAATAAACAATTAAACAAATAAAACGCATTTTTTAAACATATGTTTTTTCAGGAGCGTTGGCCAAGGACTCAGAGGACCCTGACAAAGTTTTAAGAACGGCGATGACTAACGTTAAAAATAAGCTTACGAAGCAAAAAAACATAATTAATAATTGTACATTTTTTGAAAATCTAAAAATACCATATAGTTAAAATGAATTAAAATTAAATTAAATAGGTATGTATTTTAAATTCTATATTTTTATAATTGAAAACTCAATGAAAAATTTTGATTTTCACAAGTGATTCACTTGGGACGTGTCACTTGCAAGTGATTTCACAAGTGAAAACTCAAGGAAAAATTCTGATTTTCCCAAGTGATTCACTTGGGACGTGTCCCTTGCAAGTGATTTCACAAGTGAGAACTCAAGGAATAAATCTGATTTTCCCAAGTGATTCACATGGGACGAGTCACCGGCACGTGACAGGCCATACGAAAAATGAGTATAAGGAACAAGTGAAATCCCGTAGGACTTCGAAAAATTTTCATTTGAATTTTCACTTGTGAAAATGCGGACATCCCATACAATTTTCTATATGGAGCGTCACTTGTTCTTCACTTGTGCACGAGGACATGTCCCAGGTGATTCCCAAGGTGATTCACAAGTGAAACTTTTTTTTTTGTTTTGCTTCTTAGTTTTTCCAGCGCTTTTGTGTTGTTGATGTTGAGTTCCGTGACCATTTGTACACAGAGAAAAAAAAATATCAAAACTGGTCATCAATCGGGTATTTTTTATATCAATTTTGATTCCTTATGTTGCCATATCATATTCATATTTTCGAACATATGACATTGATATTTTCGAACATGTCAATTTGGTATTTTTCATACCAGATTGATATGAGCACATATCAAAGTTGTGACCAAATTGTGGTATTTTGTAATATCCAACTGATATGCTTTCATATCAAACTGATATGCTTTCATTTCAAACTGATATACTTTCATATCAGATTGATATGTTTGTAATATCAATATTAATCACTTTTGTTTTTACTTTTTTGAATCTTATAAACAAATAAATATTGAAAACCCATAAGATCGCTGTAAATATTTATTTTTTATATATTTCGGATCAATTATAAAAATTATTTCAGGACTTATCAATAAATGACCGATCACTCTGTACTCGGATGCCTCCTGTAGCCTTGCATCAGCGCCAGGAAGTCCTTCTGTCCTCGATGGAAGCTTTCCAGCGAAGTGGTGAACGCCAACTTGCCCAGTTCAGCATCTTGGCCAGCCATTTGACTTTGTGTAGTGCAGTATGTGTTGTCATCCACCGAAGCGCACGTTAAAGTGTCCAAGAAATAAATATTTTAGAATTAGACAAACATCAAGTACAATTGAAAATGAGATACTTAACTTACCATTTGCAAAAATAAAGAAACAACATGTGTAAATGTTTCACTTTGTACACTTTCACTTTTCGTCGAATGTTAGAGTGGCCGCGGCAATTCTGTCAAAAAATATCTTTTGTACCATACTTAATACCATAAATACACAAAAAATACGAAAGCACAGTCATACTTTTTTTTCGAAGACTTTTCGATGTTACGATTGATATGAAAAACATATCAAATTAATACGAATATATATTAATATGATGCAAAATCATATCAATTGGAAATGTTGATATGAATTCGTATCATGCTGATATGAATTCGTATTATTTTGATATGTATGACAATATCAATCGGGTATTGTTCCGTTTTTTTCTCTGTGTAGTGATAGAACTTCCTCTAGCTTCGTCTTTCTCCCATTAGCTGGAGGAACGGAGGTTCTGGTTCGACCATGTTGATTTCCCGTGACTTTTAAGAAGTTTCGCCAATAGTTACGGTTGAATTACGGTATTGTATTATGAAGGAACCTTGCAGTTGTAGAAGTTTTTCGTCTAGCGAGACTGGCCCATTGAAGTCGTTAAGCAGTATGGTGCCTGGCAGTATTTCTTCGAAATCCGGTATGTGTTGATTGTTGATCGTCTTACATTCTGGTTCTCGATGGTTCAGGAGAGCGTTTACGCAAGTATCATTGCTTAAGTCTAACAAAATTTCTGAATTACAAATTGTCTTATCATTATGGAATTCACAAGGATTTTTAATTGCAAATTATTCTCTCTTACATTCTAACAAATTTTCGTATTTTATATCATTGATTACTTGGGCTTTTTTTATTGCTTTAATTTTTAAAGTTCTACAATTATCTGTTTTAATGGTTGGGAGGCTAATGATACAAATGAGGTCGTTGCCATTTGTGGCTAAATTAACTTTAGCAAATTTCAATAATTCCTCTATGTTAAAAAATAAGTCATTTTCTTTTTTAAAAATATCTTCAACTACTGTGGTTTCTGTGCTTGTAAATACAAAAGAATATATTGTGTTCGATTTGGCCCATGTAATTGCGTATATAATGTTAATTATTTCTTCTTTTATTAATTGAATTTTATACCTTAAAATATTTGCTTTCTGATTTACGATTTCTTCTGAACTCTGGGTAAGTTCCAGTATTGCATTAGTGGCTTTAGTAAGTTGGTTAATTTATTGATTAATTAATCTGTTAATTACTACCTGTTTATTGTTGTTTTTTAATTGCTCATTTATCTTATTTTCTAAGATCTCATAGTCGTGGTGGTCTGGTGATCCCGCCAGCCATTTCCATGAGGTACCTATTGCTTCAATTGCCCTTCTCTGTCTCTTTTGAGTTTGGGGTATGCGTAAATCAGTATAGATCTGTTTTAATTCGTAGGAAAGGTAGGGGTGTAATGGATGAGATGAGGTGAGTGAGTTTCTTCATAGCTGAGTAAGTTAAAGATGTGGATGATTTTAAATGTTCCGTCTTCCTTAGCCGCAAATCCGGTTTTGAGTGAGATGATTTGTGAGTTGGAATCCCCAAGCATGTTGGTAAAAATAGTGTGAAAAATTAAGTTCTTATATTATTTTTATACCCGTTACTCGTAGAGTAAAAGGGTATACTAGATTCGTCGGAAAGTATGTAACAGGCAGAAGGAAGCGTTTCCGACCCCATAAAGTATATATATTCTTGATCAGGATCACTAGCCGAGTCGATCTAGCCATGTCCGTCTGTCCGTCTGTCCGCCTGTCCGTATGAACGCTGAGATCTCGAAAACTATAAGAGTTACAATACTAGGATTAGGCATGCAGATTCCTGAGATTCATGCGCAAGTTTGTTTCAGAAGAGTGCCACGCCCACTCTAACGCCCACAAACCGCCCAAAACTGTGGCTCCTACAGTTTTGATGCTAGAACAAAAATTTTAACTGAAATGTATTCTTCTAATCAATACCTACCGATTGGCGTGATTGATTGCCACGCCCATTTTAACGCCCACAAACCGGCCACAAACTTCAAAAAATCCTAAATATGAACGCGGAAAATATCAAAGATAGAGAAACGGGAGTTCAGATTTAGATTCCGTAGGCTTAAGCGCAGCGCAAGTTTGTTACGCGAATATGCCACGCCCACTCTTACGCCCACAAGCCGCCCAAATCTGTGGCGCCAACAATTTTTATGCTAGATAAAAAATTTTAACTGAAATGTATTGGTCCCTTGAATACCTATCGATTGATCTAAAAAAAAGTTAGCCACGCCCACTCTAACGCCCACAACGCTTAAATCTGTCTACCGCCGGTAGGTTGCGCATTTGCTGCTGGCTTATCTCCATTTTCCGTTGGTCCCTTTAGCTGAGTAACGGGTATCTGATAGTCGAGGTACTCGACTATAGCGTTCTTCCTTGTTATGTATAATTTTTCTGTTTGTATTTTAATAGTGGTCATTTTGTTTTCTGCTACTTTCTCAGCTTTGTATCTAGGTGTAAGTTTGCTTCCTAGCCTTCTATCTATTTTTACGTGGACTGTATCGCCTGGCTTAAAAAGTTTTGGTTGTACCTTGCCCTGATTATGATAATCGAGGTCGGCTGTTTGTTTTTTTTGGATTTTCTTCTGCTGAACTGGAGATTGTGCTTCTAAAAAATATGTCTATCGGACTTTCCTTTGTTACCGAATGGATCGATTTATTATATTCCTGAACTGCTTTGAAGATTAAGTCCTCAAATGTCATGCTCCCGTTTTCTTTTTTGAGGCACCGCATGATTTCGGATAGAGTTGAATGAAACCTCTCTATTTGTCCGTTACTTGTCGATGCGTACGGAGCAGTCGTGTGCACTGATATTTTGAGTTCATCTTCTAACATAAACTTGATTGCTGCTGAGCCTAGTGAGCGTTCATTGTCCATTATTATCCATTTCGGCATACCGAAAGCAATTAACATTTCCCTCAACGGATTTTTAATATCTTCGGATGCTCTTGACTCTAAAATTTTTACTTGAGCATATTTTGAAAATTTGTCGATTTCCGTAAGACTATGTTTTTCTGTGATATAAATATCAGTGTGAACTATTTCTCCCGGGTAATTCGGAATGGGGGTCGGTTGGATCTCTCCTTTGGGGGGTGTCTATCGTATTTCGATTCTTTAAAAGATTGACAGGCTTGAACTATTGTTTGAATTTTCTTTATTGGTTGTGGAAAAAAATAGTTTTTTAAAATTTGTATTTTATTTTCTTTTGCATCTCTATGGGCTCTTTTATGTTCGAGGGTTATTATTTCGTTTTTTTGAGATTCTGAAGTTACGTAGTCTATTTCGTTTTGGGTGAACATTACTTTAAATGATTTAAAATAGGTGGGGTAAATGTTTTGAATTTTTCCCATTACTTCTTCGGATGTAATGATTCCGTTTATAAGTTTAGGGTCAAGTCTGTTAGTTAAAATTGCTATAAGTTTTTCTTCTGTATAAGATTTTTGTATAATAATATGTCTGTGGTATGTTGGAAATGGTATTTCAAAGCTATAGGAATCTGTGTCGTCTGTCAGTAAATATATCTGGTTTTTAAATACATTAATTGGAGCTTCTACCGAAAATATGAGATTGTGTGACGAGCTTTCGTCGCTATGGACTAATCCTGAGGAACTGATAGAATTCATTTCAGGGGGGGGCTCGGGATAACGCATCCGCTACTACGTTAGCTACTCCAGGCTTGTACCTGATCTCGTGGTTATATTCGCCAATGAGATCTCTCCAGCGTTTTAGCTTAGCGTTATGATTATTTACGCTATTTAAAAAACTCACCTTCGAATACCCGTAAAGGTAATGCCTTAGGCTTTGGAGGGCCCAAACTATAGCAAGCATCTCTCTTTCGTTGGTTGCATAGTTCTCCTCGGTTTTTGACAGGGTGCGAGAAATAAACGTTATTGGCCTACGATTTTGTTCCAACACCGCGCCTATTGCTTAGCTTGAAGCATCGGTAGTCAGCTGGAATTCTTTTCCAAAATCTGGATATGCAAGGGTAACGTCTCTGGAGACGAAGGTATTTTTAAGTTTCTCAAATGCTGTAATCGCGTCTTTGCTCAGGTCTATAGCAGTTCTGCTTGACTTGGTCTTAGATATACGGCCTTCTTCGCCTCTTAGAAGGATGGTTAAAGGTTTTGCTATTTTTGCATAGTCTTTTATGAACCGCCTATAATAACCTGTCATGCCCAGAAAAGAATGGAGATCTTTTGATGTTTTCGGGACCGGAAATTTTGTAATCGCTTTTATTTTATCTATGTTGGTTTTAACTCCATTTTCTGATATTGTGTAATGGTCCACTTCATTTTTGCTAAAGACTATGATATCGTCCACGTATACATAGCAGATTTTCCCTATGTATTCTCTCAGTATGTCGTCTAAAGCTCTTTGAAAATACATACATAGCAGATTTTCCCTATGTATTCTCTCAGTATGTCGTCTAAAGCTCTTTGAAAAACGGACGGGGAATTTTTTAGACCGAACGGAAGTCTCGTAAACCCATATTTTCCACCGTTTACGGCGAATGCTGTTTTTTCTATGTCCGTGTCTTTCAGTGGTACTTGGTGAAAACCACTCTTGAGGTCTAGTACTGAAAAATACTTGTTGTCTCCGAGTTGCGCAATAATTTCGCCAATTTCGGGGATCGGGTACTGAGATAGTAGCTTCATTAAGTGTCCTATAATCGATTACTAATCTGTACTTTTTTTCTGCTGACTGGCCGGATTTTTTCGGGACTACCCAGACTGGTGCATTATATGGTGATCTTGAAGGTCTTATAATGCCATCTTTTAGCATCTCGTTAATTTGTTTTTCTACTTCCTGTTTTAATGGTGTTTCTAGTAAAAACAAGAAAGAACGCTATAGTCGAGTGCCTCGACTATCAGATACCCGTTACTCAGCTAAAGGGACCAAAGGGAAATGGAAATAAGCAAGCAGCAAAGCAAGACTGAAATGCGCCACCTACCGGCGGTAGACAGATTTAAGCGTTATGGGCGTTAGGGTGGGCGTGGAAAATTTTTTTTTTGGTCAATCGATAGGTATTGACGAGACCGATACAGTTCAGTTAAAATTTTGTATCTAGCATGAAAATTGTGGGCGCCACAGGCTTGGGCGGTTTGTGGGCGTTAGAGTGGGCGTGGCATACTCGCGTATCAAAATTGCGCTGCGTACAAAGGTTCGGAATCTAAATCTGAAATCCTGATTCTATATCTTTGATAGTTTCCGAGATATCCACGTTCATATTTACGATTTTTTGAAGTTTGGGGGCGGTTTGTGGGCGATAAAGTGGGCGTGGCAAACTTTTTTTTAAGTCAATCGATAGGTATTGATGAGAACAATACATTTCAGTTAAAATTTTTATTCTAGCATCGAAACTGTAGGAGCAACAGTTTTGGGCGGTTTGTGGGCGTAAAAGTGGGCGTGGCACTCTACTGAAACAAACTTGCGCTGCGTAAGAAGCTCAGGAATCTGCACGCCAAATCTCAATAGCCTAGCTCTCATAGTTTCCAAGATCTCAGCGTTCATCCGGACAGACAGACGGACAGACGGACAGACGGACAGACGGACAGACGGACAGACGGACAGACGGACAGACGGACATGGCTAGATCGACTCGGCTAGTGATCCTGATCAAGAATATATATACTTTATGGGGTCGGAAACGCTTCCTTCTGCCTGTTACATACTTTCCGACGAATCTAGTATACCCCTTTACTCTACGAGTAACGGGTATAAAAATTTCATGGGTGTCAGTAGATAGGTAATACGGGAGCTGGCTCACTAGGTAATAAATCATATCAAACAAGAAAGGAAGTTAGCTTCGGCAAGCCGAAGCTTATATACCCTTGCAGCTATAATTATTAAATTTAAAAACACAAAAAATGATATTCCCAATAGTATAAGATAATATGTCAAAAAACACCGAAGCTATAATTTGTTTCATATTATTTTCCTACCAATTTTCCGATCGTTCCTATGGCAGCTATATGATATAGTCGTCCGATTTTGATAAAATTAAATTCGAAACTCAGAACTAATTAAAAAATGTTATTTCCAAGCGTAGGAGGTTATATGTTAAAAAACACCGAAGCTATAATTTGTTTCATATTATTTTCCTACCAATTTTGCGATCGTTCCTATGGCAGCTATATGACATAGTCGTCCGATTTTGATAAAATTTAATTCGAAATTCAGAACTAATTAAAAAATGTTATTTCCAAGCGTTGGAGGTTATATGTTGAAAAACACCGAAGCTAAAATTTTTTTCATATTATTTTTCCACAAATTTTCCGATCGTTCCTATGGCAGCTATATGATATAGTCGTCCGATTTCGATAAAATTTAATTCAAAATTCAAAATTATTTAAAAATTGTTATTTCCAAGCTTAGGAGTTTATATGCTAAAAAACACCAAAGATATAATTTTTTTTCATTTTTTGGTCCGATTATTCCTATGGGAGCTATAAGATATAGTTGTCCGATCCGGCTGGTTCCGACTTATATACTACCTGCAAAAGATATAAGACTTTTGGGAAAGTTTCAGCCCGATAGCTTTAAAACTGAGAGACTAGTTTGCGTAGAAACGGACGGACAGACGGACAGACGGACAGACGGACAGACGGACAGACGGACAGACGGACATGGCTAGATCGACTCGTCTAGTCTGCTGATGCTGATGCTGATCAAGAATATATATACTTTATGGGGTCGGAAACGTCTCCTTCACTGCGTTGCAAACTTCTGACTGAAATCAATATACCCTCTGCAAGGGTATAAAAAGGGGTTGGGGGTGACCCTAAGAGTCACGCATGATTAGAAAAAGGGGTGGTGGTGGCGACCCTAATTAGTCACTTAATGAGGTTAGATAGGGGTGTGTAGGAGTGTGAGAGAGGGGTGTTTTGATATGTCTTGTTTTGTCTTGTCTTTTTCTCACCCTAAAGGTGTGTGTGTGATAGGGGTGTTTTGTCATGCGTAGGATTTTGTGGTTGTTTAGAGTGATCTTTACCCGAATAGGGTGTGTAGGAGTGTAATGGTTGCACACAGGTCACTATGTTGCTTCTAACTTGTATTAAGTTAAGGGGAGGGTAATCTTAAATGTTTCATTTCTATAGTGGAAGTGGTGGTGGTGGTTCCTAACAGAATATACACAAAAACGTTGTTTTGTTACGCGTGGGCGTTTTGTTGATTCAATTAGGGTTGTAGTTGACATCTGTTAGTGTAACCTGTCTACGGTCTTGTGGTCAAAAGGTGTTGGTTTGAGGGATATTAGACCGCATACTTTTGTAGTGTTGGTTTGAGTGACATTAGACCGTATACTTTTGTGGTGTGAAACAAGCGTGAGTTCGATAACCTCCCCCTCTTTAGCGAGCATTAGATGGGAAAGTGAGCGTAGGAGTGTAAGAGGGGTGTTGGTGGTGATGGTGGTGGTTCCTAACAGAATATACACAAAAACGTTGTTTTGTTATGCTTGGGCGTTTTTTTGATTCAATTAGGGTTTTAGATGAAATCTGTTAGTGTAACCTGTCTACGGTCTTGTGGTCAAAATGGTGGTGGTGGTTGTGGTTCCTAACAGAATATACATAAAAACAAATGAGATCGTTTATTTAGCCAAATACGTTTTTATTTAATCATATTTGAAAATTTTTTCTCACGCGCTTATAGAAAGAGAAAACGGTTACCTTTTAAGTTTTCAAAAAATGTATTTGTTAAGGGGAAATGTGGTTCTACGTTCTGTATTTTCCTGGTTGATGAGTTTACAAAACCTAAAACAGTACAAAATTTAAATCGAAAGACAAAAGATGACTGAAATCAACAGCCAAATCAACCACTCTGACTTTAAAATAAATGAAGATTTGTTGATTGAAACAAGAATCTTTAAGGAAAATTTAAAGGTTTCCAAGGAGTCGCGACGGGAATTCGGTAGTAACGTCTCTGGAGACGAGGGTATTTTTAAGTTTCTCAAATGCTGTAATGGCGTCTTTGCTCAGGTCTATAGCAGTTCTGCTTGACTTGGTCTTAGATATACGGCCTTCTTCGCCTCTTAGAATGATGGTTAAAGGTTTTGCTATTTTTGCATAGTTTTTTATGAACCGCCTATAATAACCTGTCATGCCCAGAAGAGAACGAAGATCTTTTAATGTTTTCGGGACCGGAAATTTTGTAATCGCTTTTATTTTATCTATGTTGGTTTTAACTCTATTTTCTGATATTGTATACCCTAAGAAATCTACTTCGTTTTTGAAAAAATGGCATTTCTCTATTTGGACTCGCATGTTTGCGTTTTGTAGGGTTGAAAATACCTTTCCGAGATTTTGGCCGTGGTCCACTTCATTTTTGCTAAAGACTATGATATCGTCCACGTATACATAGCAGATTTTCCCTATGTATTCTCTCAGTATGTCGTCTAAAGCTCTTTGAAAAATGGACGGGGAATTTTTTAGACCGAACGGAAGTCTCATAAACCCATATTTTCCACCGTTTACGGCGTTTTTTCTATGTCCGTGTCTTTCAGTGGTATTTGGTGAAAACCACTCTTGAGGTCTAGTACTGAAAAACACTTGTTGTCTCCGAGTTGCGCAATAATTTCGCCAATTTCGGGGATCGGGTACCGATCTGCGATAGTAACTTCATTAAGTGTCCTATAATCGATTACTAATCTGTACTTTTTTTCTTCTGACTGGCCGGATTTTTTCGGGACTACCCAGACTGGTGCATTATATGGTGATCTTGAAGGTCTTATAATGCCATCTTTTAGCATCTCGTTAATTTGTTTTTCTACTTCCTGTTTTAATGATATTGGATAAGGGTAATGTTTTCCGTAAACTGGGGAATCGGACGAAGTTCTGATCTCGCCTACTACTTTAGTTGTGTATGCTAACTTGGTATCGGGATCTGCAAAAAGGGTTTTGTGTCTTTTTACGCGGAGACTTACGATTGATTTCTGAGACTCGTTCATACGGCCGACTTGCGGTCCAATTGTATTTATTGCTTGTGTTGCTAATTGGTGAATTTTAATTTTGCGTTTATTTCCAAGAAATAATGTATCATTCTGTACATCTATAATTGCTCCTAGACTTTTCATTGTGTCATTGCCAAGTATACCGTGAAAGGTTTTTAGTGTTTCTAGTAAAAACAAGGAAGAACGCTATAGTCGAGTACCTCGACTATCAGATACCCGTTACTCAGCTTAAGGGACCAAAGGAAAGTGGAGATATGCAAGCAGCAAATGCGCCACCTACCGGCGGTATACAGACTTAAGCGTTGTGGGCGTTAGAGTGGGCGTGGCAAACTTTTTTTTTAATCAATCGATAGGTATTGACGAGACCAATACATTTCAGTTAAAATTTTTTATCTAGCATGAAAATTGTGGGCGCCACAGATTTGGGCGGTTTGTGGGCGTTGGAGTGGGCGTGGCATATTCGCGTAACATACTTGCGCTGCGCTCAAGCCCACGGAATCTAAATCTGAAATCCCGTTTCTCTATCTTTGATATTTTCCGAGATATCCGCGTTCATATTTACGATTTTTTGAAGTTTGTGGGCGGTTTGTGGGCGTTAAAGTGGGCGTGGCAAACTTTTTTTTTGGGTCAATCGGTAGGTATTGATGAGAACAATACATTTCAGTTAAAGTTTTTGTTCTAGCATCAAAACTGTAGGAGCCACAATTTTGGGCGGTTTGTGGGCGTTAGAGTGGGCGTGGCACTCTTCTGAAACAAACTTGCGCTGCGCAGGAATCTCAGGAATCTGCATGCCTAATCTCAGTATTGTAGCTCTTATAGTTTCCGAGATCTCAGCGTTCATACGGACAGACGGACAGACGGACAGACGGACATGGCTAGATCGACTCGGCTAGTGATCCTGATCAAGAATATATATACTTTATGGGGTCGGAAACGCTTCCTTCTGCCTGTTACATACTTTCCGACGAATCTAGTATACCCTTTTACTCTACGAGTAACGGGTATAACAAGGGAGAACGCTATAGTCAAGTACCTCGACTATCAGATACCCGTTACTCAGCTTAAGGGACCAAAGGGAAATGGAGATACATATGCAAGCAGCAAAGCGAGATTTAAATGCGCCACCTATCGGCGGAAGGCAGATTTAAGCGTTATGGGCGTTAGAGTGGGCGTGGCAAAATTTTTGTTTGGTCCATCGATAGGTATTGACAAGACCAATACAGTTCAGTTAAAATTTTGTATCTAGCATGAAAGTTATGGGCGCCACAGGCTTGGGCGGTTTGTGGGCGTTAGAGTGGGCGTGGCATATTTGCGTAACAAACTTGCGCTGCGTACAAGGCTACGGAATCTAAAGCTGAGATCCCAATTCTCCATCCTTGATAGTTTCCGAGATATCCACGTTCACATTTACGATTTTTTTAATTTTGTGGGCGGTTTGTGGGCGTAAAAGTGGGCGTGGCAAACTTTTTTTGTATCAATCGATAGGTATTGATGAGAACAATACATTTCCGTTAAAATTTTTATTTATTTTTTTTAATATTATTTATCAAAACTGTAGGAGCCACAGTTTTGGGCGGTTTGTGGGCGTTAGAGTGGGCGTGGCACTCTACTGAAACAAACTTGCGCTGCGTAAGAAGCTCAGGAATCTGCACGCCAAATCTCAATAGTCTAGCTCTCATAGTTTCCGAGATCTCAGCGTTCATCCGGACAGACAGACGAACATGGCTAGATCGACTCGGCTAGTGATCCTGATCAAGAATATATATACTTTATGGGGTCGGAAACGCTTCCTTCTGCCTGTTACATACTTTCCGACGAATCTAGTATACCTTTTTACTCTACGAGTAACGGGTATAAAAATGTCATGGGTCTATATGAAATGTTAGGGAGCTTAAGTATTGCATATTGTGTTATTTTATCTGGTACCTGCAACCGAGCTGACGGAAAATTGTTTCTCATTATACCCGTTACTCGTAGAGTAAAAGGGTATACTAGATTCGTCGGAAAGTATGTAACAGGCAGAAGGAAGCGTTTCCGACCCCATAAAGTATATATATTCTTGATCAGGATCACTAGCCGAGTCGATTTAGCCATGTCCGTCTGTCCGTCTGTCCGTCTGTCCGGATGAACGCTGAGATCTTGGAAACTATGAGAGCTAGGCTATTGAGATTTGGCGAGCCGATTCCTGAGCTTCTTACGCAGCGCAAGTTTGTTTCAGTAGAGTGCCACGCCCACTCTAACGCCCACAAACCGCCCAAAACTGTGGCTTCTACAGTTTTGATGCTAGAGTAAAAATTTAAACTGAAATGTATTGTTCTCATCAATACCTATCGATTGGCCCAAAAAAAAGTTTGCCACGCCCACTTTAACGCCCACAAACCGCCCACAAACTTCAAAAAATCGTAAGTATGAACGCGGATATCTCGGAAACTATCAAAGATAGAGTATTGGGATTTCAGATTTAGATTCCGTAGCCTTGTACGCAGCGCAAGTTTGTCATGCGAATATGCCACGCCCACTCTAACGCCCAGAAGCCGCCCAAGCCTGTGGCGCCCACAATTTTTATGCTAGATTAAAAATTTTAACTGAAATGTATTGGTCTCGTCAATGCCTATCGATTGATCCAAAAAAAAATTTGCCACGCCTACCCTAACGCCCACAATGCTTAAATCTGTCTTCCGCCGGTAGGTGGCGCATTTAAATCTCGCTTTGCTGCTTGCATATTTCCATTTCCCTTTGGTCCCTTTAGCTGAGTAACGGGTATCTGATAGTCGAGGTACTCGACTATAGCGTTCTTCCTTGTTTTGTTTTGGTTTTGGTACTAATTGGTTTTGAATATTATTTTGGTTTGAGCCTGTGTCTATTAAAAATTTTAGGATTTTTCCGTTCCCCGTGGTTACTTTAAAGTAAGGTAATGAGGAACGATTTACTCTAAAAAATGAAGCTCTGACATATCTATTTATTCCTGTTTTTCAATATCGTTTTGCCATACATACTCTTCCTGAAGCTCGTTTACATTATTTTCTTCTGCCAACTGATAATACTCTTCTTCTGGGCTTGATGTAACTTCTTCTGAATTTTGCTGTGCATTGCTTCCTGTCTCTGGATGGATATGGAATTGCCTTGGCATTTTGTTAGTATTTGGAACGTTGGCAGGTCTTTTCCCTGCATAACCATATTTTATATGACGTGAGCGAATTGACTGATCGACATCCATAGGTACCGGTTTCGGTTGGGGTCGTGGTGGAGGTTTTGGTGTGTTGTAATATTCTACTGCACTGGCCTGGTTTGTATAGGGTTGGTTATAAGATCTGAATTGGTTAGTCTGAGTAGCTGGGGCTGTTCCAGTTATGGGTACTAAATGTTTTTGGTTTGTGGATGGAAGTTTTGTTTGACCATCCTATAAGGCTGTTGGGGTTTGGGTGGTAGCATAGGTGCCCTTCCTAAATAAGGAATTTTTGGTGTCTGACTATTCCTCAAGTAGAGAGCACAGATGTAGGGCATGTCCTAAATCATGTGGCTCTTTAATGGCCAGTATTTGTGCCAAGTTTCTGTTAAGGCCTCTGACAAAGGTGTCCAAAGCTTTTTCTCTGTACATGGCAGAGACTGCACAGTTTCTTGTGAGGCATCTATGTTGCCAATTTGGTTTAGAATTAGTGACAACTGTTGGTACACTGCCTGATAATAATCAACTATACTATCGCTACCTTGATTAAGAGCATAGAGCTAATATTCCAAAGTTTTTAGGTCACGTTTGTCAGCAAAATGCGCTGTTAGGCATTTTGAAATAGCTGTCCAATCTAAGGGGGTATTATACGATTCTAACACTGCGTCCGCTTGTCCGGTAATATTGTTTCGGATAGCTAAATAATTCCATAATATTTTGGGGAGCCCATTCTGAGTTCGTAAATTTTTAACACTCTTTCGACACTTTTCTTCCATGACGAATATTCACTTTTGTTTCCTGAAAAATCTCTAAGTGTCCTGACGATGTCTGGTAATTTATCTAATTTACTAAGATTGTGCGCTAATTCTCTTTTAATTGTTCTGTATACCTAGAAAAATCTTTATTGGGGTTAAGTATTTCTTTTACTAGGCTACTAAGGTTTGCCTCTAGCACTGCTTTTATTTTTTCCTCGATTTCTCTCTCGGTCATGATTCGCGTGTTTGTTTGTACGTTACTAACTGACGAAGGTGTGGCAAGATTCGCGAGTCTCTCTGCTAAATCTTGTTCAGTCATTTGGGATATATGAGCAATGAAATTCAGTTAAATTTTTAATTTTAATTATTCAGAATTCGGAATTTTGTTGCCTTAAAGAATTATAGTGCGTGTCTTTGCTTACGCGGTGAATTTTATGTCGTGTGTGGTTTTTTCTTAAAAACTATAGTATGGGTCTTATTCTTTATGTTTTTGTAGTATTTCTTTATAAAAAGTTGGTTCTTTTCTTAAAACTATTCTTACAGTAATAGCATTTCTCGGCGTGCTCTCGTGTCGGCAGGCTCGGCGGATTCCGGTTTATCCCACGCTGCAGCGATCTCTCCTGAGTGCGGGTTTACTAGGGGCCTTCTCTGCACCTATTTACACGTTCCCTCCGAACGGATCTAGAGGGATCACGGCTATTAATTTTTGGCCTGATTATCCCCGCTGGGCACAAGTCCTATTTTTTTAGGAGTGACAGGTTTGTTGTATTTCTAACAGCACTTTGCACTTCCGGGTCTCGGATTTTTTCTTCACTTCTCCCCGATTAGGCGGATGTTTGAACGAATCGTCTGAAAATTTTTTCGAACTTCACGAGACGCGGTACTTGTAGTCCTTTCGCGGCTTTTAATTAGGTCCCTGTTCGGGCGCCCGTTAAAAGATTGGTTATTAAGTGATAATATCAATCTTTTCTTTATTGAGTTGGATTAAGAACTGATTTTACTTAAGCTAAACAATTATTCATTATAACTACGCGTCGATCCATCGCTGCCACCGTCTCTGTCGCTGCTGCTGTTTCTGCCAGCGTTCTTCATTGTCATTGGCTGCTGCTCTTCATCGCTGTCGCTGTTGACCAAATTTAGTTGTCATTGGCCAATGCATTTAAGTTATTGTTATTGTTGTATGCACTTGGCTGGGTTCGATCAACTTTGGAAATTGGCTATTCTGCATTCCCACGATCGCTAATTAAAAGGTGCAAGCTCAGCGCGCGTTGCTTAGCTCGTGTGAACTTAATTGGGGGCATTGACAGTGCAATCAATGCTTACTTCTACTTGGGTCAACTTTGGCTATTATGCATTCCCACGATCGCTAATCAAAAGGTGCTAGCTCAGCGCACGTGGGTTAATTCGTGTGAACTTTATTGGGGGCATTGGTTGTGCAATCAATGCTTACTTCTACTTAAGTCTGGATCTTTATATTATTTTGGGTGTTAACTTACATATTTACTTGAGTCGTTCTTCGCCCAAATAAAAAATCAGGAGATTTTTTTATTTGTTGGTTATTCTTTATTAGAACGTTGGAAAAAGACTAAATGTATGTTACAGAATTGGTTAGCATGAAACCTCGGTTTGCGTCTTAGAATTTACTGTAAGTGCATTAGGTGACGCTTCTAATCGTTTTTAATCAATGCCGAAATTGGCGATTCTGTTTATTTGTGAACGGTTTCGTTCTTTGAACTGGTGGCCGTTGAGAAATCGCAGTGCAGATACGTCACTATGTATATGTGTGGGCTGTGCACTCTTAATGAAAAGAATAATGGTAAAATTAATTAGACGGGCAAGATATTACTATTGGCGATTTGTTTCGTTTTGCCTTTTTTGTTTACAGCACAAAAACAAATAAATAACAAGGAAGAACGCTATAGTCGAGTACCTCGACTATCAGATACCCGTTACTCAGCTAAAGGGGACAAAGGAAAATGGAGATACCTCTAACATACTTTCCGACGAATCTAGTACCCATTTACTCTACGAGTAACGGATATAAATATGGTCAATTTTAAAGGGACATATATTTTTATACCCGTTACTCGTAGAGTAAAGGGGTACACTAGTTGGAAAGTATGTAACAGGTAGAAGGAAGCGTTTCCGACCCCATAAAGTATGTATATTCTTGATCAGGATCATTAACCGAGTCGATTTAACTATGTCCGTCTTTTCATCTGGCCGTCTGTCAGCCCGGATCAACGCTGAGATCTCGGAAACTGCAAAAGTTAAAAAGTTGGTATGTAGATTCCTCGTTCTTGCGCAACGCAATTTTTTTTCAGCAGGCCAACTCTTACTCCCACAAACCGCCCACAAACTTCTTAGAATCGTAAATATGAACGCGGTTATCTCGGAAACTATTAAAGATAGATAATTGTGACTTCAAATTTAGACTCTAACGCACACAAACCACCAAAGCCTGTGGCGCCCACAATTTTCATGCTAGATAAAAAATTTTAACTGAAATGTATTAGTCTCGTCAATATCTATCGATTAATTAAAAAAAAATTTGCCACGCCCACTCTAACGCCCACAAACCGCCCAAGCCTGTGGGGACCACAATTTTCATGCTAGATAAAAAATTTTAACAGAAATGTATTAGTCTCGTCAATACACACACTATAACGCCCAGAAAACGCCTAAGACTGTGGCGCCCAAAATTTGCATGCTGTAAAAAAATTTTAACTGAAATGTATTAGTCTCGTCAATACCTATCGATTGACCGAAAACAAAAGTTTGCCACGCCCACTCGAACGCCCATAACGCTAAAATCTGTCTACCGCTCACATAACCATATATTCAGATCGCGGTAGGTTGCGCATATTAATCTCGCTTTTCTGCTTGCATATTTCCATTTCCCTTTGGTCCCTTTAGCTGTGTAACAGCAATCTGATAGTCGAGGTACTCGACTATAGCGTTCTTCCTTGTTATACCCGTTACTCGTAGAGTAAAAGGGTATACTAGATTCGTTGGAAAGTATGTAACAGGCAGAAGGAAGCGTATCCGACCCCATAAAGTATATATATTCTTGATCAGGATCACTAGCAGAGTCGATCTAGCCATGTCCGTCTGTCCGTCTGTCTGTCCGTCCAAATGAACGCGGAGATCTCGAAAACTATAAAAGCTAGGCTATTGAGAGTTGGCGTGCAGATTCCTGAGCTTCTTACGCAGAGCAAGTTTGTTTCAGCAGAGTGCTACGCCCACTCTTACGCCCACAAACCGCCCAAAACTGTGGCTCTTACAGTTTTGATGCTAAAAAAAAAATTTTAATTTGTTTGCCACGCCCACTCTAACGCCCACAAACCGCCCACAATCTTCAAAAAATCGTAAAGATAGAGAATTGAATTCTCAGATTTAGATACGTTTGTTACGCGGTTATGCCACGCCCAGTCTAACGCTCACAAGCCGCCCAAACCTGTGGAGTAGTAGGGAAAGATGAGTGCTGGGACAATTAGCATATTAATGGCCCCAAGCCCCCCCTCCTCCTCATTAACGTATGCGGGTTCTGGGATAATTAGCATAATCCAATAAATTAAGTGATTTTAATGGACTTTGAACTCATAAAAATGTCACGATCATGTCTATAAAGAGTATACTTAATTGCCCCCATCGCCTCCACATCCCCATGTGATAATATTGATCATGTATCCTTCCCCTCATTATGTGCAATTAATAGTCAGGTGAGAAAGGTGCACGTGAGAAAGGTCGCACAACCATAGTATCCAAAGGTTGTTATCTTACAGGAACATATCCGATCATGTTGGGGAAAGGTGTGATCAAGTACCCTTTTGCCTCATTATCACAGGTGTTGCTGTGCACGTGAGAAATGTCGCACACCCAAAGTATTCAAAGATGGTTATCTTAGAGGAACATGTCCGATCATGTTGAGGAATAATATTTTCTATGATTGTAAAATTAATTTAGAAATCAAAAGAACCCCAATAAAATAAATCTCACAAGTTAATGATTCTCAGATGGGGAATATTTTCAAACACACATTTTTGTTTCCGCCCCAGAACTTTTAACTGGTAAATTCTATAAGATTCTCCCCTTTCCACAAATGGGTCATAAACATGTCATAGAAGAGATTCAAGCAAGAGCTACCCGAACATGCGCACCTGTCCATGACCTGACCGCAATAAAAGGGGCACATGCACAAGCCTGAAGGCGCACTCTCATTGACAAGCGCAATAAAAGGGACACATGCACAAGCCTGAGGGCGCACGCTCATTGACAAGATCATGGGCCTCACGCCAACGACCTCACGGCTGACTGCTAGCTCTAATACGTCCCATAATAGGGGTTGAAATCACGACCGCGCAAGTAGCCGACATATCTTAGTCAAGGAAATATTTTCCATTCTCCGTACCCGTAATTTTAACTCGAAATAAAAAGTCAGAAGTTTATTTTGTAGCATTATAATGCATTTATTCATTTATTTTGGTATTGTGAACATTTTTATTATATATAGAAATTAATTTTCTGCTTTGACTCCGGCGATTTGCATAGAAGAAGCAGGCGCACGTTTCCGACGTCATTTCTGGATTACAAAATGTAAAGTGTTCACCATAATTCGTAGTTTTGAGATCATGTCCACCTCGATTCATGAACATAGTTTTTGTGTTTAGAAGGTATTGAAAATTCTGACCAATTATCTGTCCTTTAAATTGTTCAATAAATTGGTCAATTTCCTCATGAAATTTCATTTTGTTAATTTTATTTTCTTGTAGGTCCTTACACATCTAGTCTCAACTTTAAAATGATGTATAAAAATGATTTTATTGTTTTGGAGCTACTTTTAAAAAATGTCAAAATAATGTATGCATTGTTAAGAGCACAAACCCCGCCCTTAAGGTGTGTTTCAGAATAGGGAAACCGGTTTCCTTTAAACCTGTTTATTGACGGACAACCCAATTCCTCGATATTAAGGAGCTGACGACTCCCAAAAAACTTCTGTAGAAATCGTTTCTTTTCCACACCTTTACAAATAATTTGTTTTCCGCTTGTAATTGTCCTTAGATACTTTCGAGTTTGTTGAAAACTATTTTCTCCATCGTTCCACAAAATTTTGTGATGTGTATTGGTTAACCAAATTGAAGTCTTTCGAGATTTTGTATTTAGCAAAGTAAAATCATATGGTGGTTCTATTAAAAAACTATTATTCAAGTTTGGATCTTTTTCGAATACAATTCCAATTTCCTTTAGAATAAAATTATTATTATTATCAAAGAAACCTTGAACATCAATCGAAACAGTATCTTTCAACATTTTTCTAATGTTAAACAACTCGTTGTATTAGTCCGTTTAATGGGTTATATTCAACTAATCGGTCATGTATGAGGAGACAGTAAGCTTGGGTATTTTCATGACTTGGTGTCTTCAGTTCTATTGAAATTCTCACATCAATAGGACCAGTTTTCACTGATTCGTTTTGATATGAAAGATCAACCACAATAAAGGGGCCTTCAATTTAAATTTATTTGGGGTCAAAAATGGTTGTGACTCACGATTATAGTAACTAGATTGAAATCTTGTATACATTTCATATAGGTGTGCATATTGATTCTTACTAAAATCAACATTTATATTATCATATGGATATGACTCAGAATTCAAGTGAACTTTCAAGTTTGATAAGTTATTTGTGATAAGTTCTCTATTTAGTGTAAACCCAATTATGGCAAATCTTGGTTTTTCGCGGTTAGCCGACAATTTCACATTCCAACTGTGTTGACTTCCATACCCCAATTTGGGGTTAACATATGAATCCCAACTTCGGAATGCAATTGGTAGGTTTACACCACTTCTAATAATATCGTACATCTTAATTTTTGCAAAATCGCTCGGAGTTACATGGGGAATTTTCCAGGTTATATTCGTCATTTCCAACTTAAAAGTTTGTTCATTTCTGGTTTGTCCAAACACATCACCAAGATTCTTAGTTAGCATCAACACTAGTTCATGCTTACAATTTAACAAAACTTTTTTATAATCCTCAGCAAATCCACTCAAATTTTTTAATGGTACAGAAAAGTTAAAGTGGGGTCCCGTAGAAATTTCGTCTCCACTGCTCCATCCGGAATTTAATAGATTTTGACTTTGAAGATTATCCAGAGATATATAATTTTTTAGGGTTGTAGTCATACCGACAAATCGTATTTTATCAATCTCACATCCATTTATTTCGTACTTAATTTCATCCAAAAAGTAAGCCATACAATTATTTATAAAAAAAAGTGGTAGCATTATCAGTTGTAGGCCCATTAGGTGAATCTTTTCTAATAATTCCTTGAAAATTAAGGTAACTTTCGTGAGGAAGCACGTACAAGTCTTGATTTTGAATAGTAATTCGAATTTCATCGTTTGGTTTAAGTGTTTGATTATACGATGAATACGTATGAAACTCTTTCTTCGAAATACTCTCATCTGAGTAAACCTTTCCTCGAACATTTAAAATTTCGTTCATTGTTTTCCTTTCCACCTTTTATATTATACTCGAAGCTTCAAGCCTAACGACTTTAAAAATAGTTCATTTTTCAAAGTAAGTGAGCTTCTTTTTACTGTTGATCCTCTTTCTATAGCTTTACAATTAGTAATGCTTGGCTGAGGACTTAAGCTACGCCTTTTATTATAAATAATCATTCTATTAACCGAATGTGCATGCGAATCGAAACGTTTTCACCACGTAAATTCACCAAATCACCGTTTTGATCAACTATGCGTATAGATAGTGTGCTTATTTCGTCACAGTTGATTGGTAAATAAATTAGGTTATGTGGTGTCACTGTCATTTTATACCCAGGCGGAACATTAATGCCAAACTCATGTAATGTATGATTCGGCGTATTATCTACATATGAACCGCTGATTATATTATATTCCAAACGAATTGTATTAATTTTTAATATGTTCCCGGTCTGATCTGATCGATAGGTTTTTGTAGGATGTGGTTCTAGTACTTTTTGATGGAAACCAAACAGTTGTCCAACCGATCTTTCCTTATTAAAGTAAACTTGAAGTGTATTATTATTACTTTGAATTTTAAATGTATTTTCGAGGTTATAGTCTTTTAGTTTATTGCAAATGAAATCGGTGATATCATTCAACTCATATGACCCAGTTGGAATTGTAATAACCTTGTCACCGATGTGGAAGAGGTTATTTTTTCATCAATATATGGAATCGAGTTATACATATTAAAATCGATAAGAGCACACTCATATCGACCATTCAATTCGATAGGTGGAAAAAAGTTTGTATTTATAATGGAACTATTTCCATTCAAGGATAATGCAACTGATCTAGACATATTGAAATCTCTTGATAAACTGTGGCATTGTAAGTGTCTACCAAGCTTTATATTGAAATTACTCCTTAAATCATAATAAATTGATCATTTCGTTATCCTTGCTAATTAATAGGAATCCGTGCTTGTCCTTCCAACATTTTTGACAAACTTTCACAAATGTTTCATAATTCATATCAGTGTTAATATGGTCCCGATATATATGCCGCATATTTAAATCATCTTGTTTAAACATTATAATAAAGTTGGCATTGTCACGAATCAGATGTTTAGGTATATGACTATACGTTTGACATAAATAAAACGAGTCGATATTTTTATGTCGACCCATACAAAAATAAGATCTAATGTTATCTTGTTTTTCACAAGCTACGTCATCGAATATCATAATGGAATTGTTTTTAGCTTCACTGGGGTCTAGTACACCCTCATTATGGGAGAATGAATGATATCCCATTCCTTTAATCGGTTTGATTAATTTCTCCAAGTACACATATTTAGGTTGATATAAACTTTTTGAAAATATATAAACATTTTCGAATTTTAATCCATTAGGACTCTCTATTAGACTTAACATAATATTAGTTTTACCACAATTCGAAGGCCCAACAATTAGAGCTCTTATTGTGTTCGGTAAGAGAGCACTATGTCGTGGCGGTAGATTTTTCTCGTTTTCATCGTTAATATTTCTAACTAAAATTTTTTGTTTTTGACTTATTAAACGCATCTTTTAATCTAATGTACCTCATTCAATGAGAAATCTTTGATGATTAAACATCAATAAAATGGGAAACGTTTTTATAATCGCATCAGTCGTATTTTTAATTGTAAACACGGTGGTGGTCTTGTCGATAAGCTAATCAATACTTTACCGTTTGAAGCCCATATTCCGGGATATAATTTTTGTGGACCAGGTACAAAGTTACAGAAACGGTTGGAACGTGGTGATCAAGGATAAACCCATTGGATGAAGCTTGCAAAGAGCACGATATTGCATATTCTTAAAACAAGGCATTGAGTGAACGACATAGGGCAGACTCCATATTAATTGACAAAGCCTGGTCGCGTGTCAAGGCACCAGATAGTAGTCTTGGTGAAAAAGCAGAAGCATACTTTGTTACGAATATAATGAAAGCCAAGAAAAAATTTGGTATGGGATTGAATAAAACGGAAAAGAAAGGAAAGAAAAAGATATTGAAGAATAAAATGAAGAAGACAAACCTTTCGACTGTTATTAATGTTGCTACTAAGACATTAAAAAAACAAAAACCATTAGACATTATGAGAGCAATTAAAGTTGCACGTAAATCAATTTATCAATCAATCGGTTCTAAGAAAAATGTTAAAGTACCTCGTTTAATTAATGTACCCAAAATTGGAGGTTTTCTACCAATCGTACCGATCTTGACAGCCCTCAGCGCTCTTGGTAGTTTAGCAAGTGGTAGTGCAGCAATTGCAAAAACAATTAACAATGCGAGAATGGCTAAAGAAGATATGGAGGAGAAAAAACGTCACAACTGGAAAATTGAAAGTGTTGCTGTAGGAGAAGGATTATATCTCAAGCCCTATAGAAAGGGTTATGGTTTCTTTCTTAAGCCCTATAGTAAGGGGAAAGGAATTAAGAAGCGAAAAAACTAATTTCTCTGCTACCCAATAGACCACTATCAAATATAGACATTATACATTTTGCTAAGAAATATATCCCACATTTTAGAGGAGTGTTTATGAGAGATCTACTTCCAGAAGCACCAAAAAGTCGGGAGTGTGGTATAGTAAACCTAGATAATTCACGATCAAGTGGTACACATTGGGTTGCATATAATAAAAATAAAAATAATATACATTATTTCGATAGTTTTGGAAATCTTTAGCCACCTAGAGAAGTTGTGAAATACTTGGGTCATAGAATACAATACAATTACGATAGAGTTCAAGACTTTGATACATACAACTGTGGACACCTGTGCCTCGCTTTTCTACTTTCTTTCGTAGAAGATGTGGAGTCAAAACCGGTATATTTAAATGGTTAATTTACATTTGGGGGGTTGAAAATCAATGTATGGGTACGTGTATGTGTGAACTCTGTATAGTATAAAAAGTGGACCTGCACGCGTTCAAATTCACAGTCTACGTTTTTACTTCACATCGAACGTCATCTAGAGGACAAGAATTTTTGATCATTTTTAACAAACAAACTATAACAGCTCATAACAGCTCAAAACAGCTGGTGACCAGCTTATAACAACTAGTAAACAACCAGTTAACAGCTACTAAACAGATAATAACCATCTAATAACAGATATTTACCAGCTAAAACAAGTAGTAAGCAAGTACGAAACAAGTACTGAACAACTCCTATACAGGAAGTAAACATCAGGATACAGCTAGATACAACTTGGAACAACTGTACCAAGTCCAAAAACCTCAACAACCATCATGAATCAGGAAAACCAGATGATCATTGTAATTAAAGAATTCAATAAATTTAATAAAACGACACTGCTATCGAAGACAAGGAAGCCTGAAAATGTAAGATTCCCGATCCTCAAGGCGGAGCGCAAAACAACAAAGGTTGGAGAATCTATTGCTCTCGAGTTGGAGGAGCACATCCTGTGCATGCCGGAAAGGTACACCTCTCTTCAAGATGATATCATCAATGAAATGGTTGATGGAAAATTAAATATTTATAAAAGTAATGACAATTTGTATTTAGGAATAAGTCAGTAATCATTGAGATTGAGATTTTAAGAATATAACAATAAATACACTTTTGTTAAATATAATGAAGAAAATGTATCGAATCTTTTTTTATTCGGAATTGGTGTATAAATATTACAGATTATGGCGTTCCCTAAACAGTATTTGTTTAGTAACTGAGGAGTGACTGCATGAATTTCGGAAATTTAAAATCTTTTACCTATAAAGTTTGTAAAATATACTACAATGAATATTTTGTCACAGTTAACCAAAGCTAGATTTGCTTTGAAGCGAAAATTCAATGATCTCAAACAAGTCAAAAATTATACGAATTTACAATTGGAGGAGACTTTTAAACCTATAACTGAACCCTTACATGAATTTGTTAAGGAAAATAAAAAACAAAAGATTTATAATGTAAAAGATAGTATAAAAGTAAAGCGTGAAATGAAGCAATTTAAAACATACGATGGTGATGAGAGAGAGCTTGACGATTTCTACTTTACAACTAATGAGAAAGATCTGCAGTCTGATCGAAACATAACTCCACCAAGGTCTTTCGATGATAGTGATTCCTATAATCAATTCTTTTCACAGACGAATATAGAGGAAGATATAGAAGATGAAAAAAGGAGACGGAAAAGAGTGAAGAAGAAGAAGGGACAACACCTTTACCAATGTATACAGGAGAGGCCGATATGGGTGTGGATGCAGAGCAAGAAGATAATAACACTAGTTATAAATATGATTTTAATATCAGTAATATGACCAGACGAAATGTGTTCAATAAAGGTTATGGACCTAAAAAAACTGCAAGCAATTCATTAACATTGGGAGATAAAAAAACAAAAATTGAAAATAATAAAATAACATTTTCTTGTGGAATGAGTTGTGATCTGACTCCTGGTCTGTACTCTCTAATTTTTCTTAGTAAACCTGAAAACTATGATGATCACGACTTAAAAATGTATAAAAAAATTATTTTAGAAACGAATATACATAGAGTAGGCTTTAAACCTAATAACAGAATCAAGGGTACACGAGCATACAAATATAGCCATATTATTAAGAAGTTGATAGACAAAGATTTCAGTCCTACAACGTCTACTCCACTTCGCTCAAAAAGAGGTTTTGGTTACATGACTCTTCAGAAATCAAATCCAAACTATGTATATTGGAAATTTTAGTAGCATCAAAAGGAGCGGGTAACACCAGCCACAATAACAAAATTTTTTCAATATTAGAGGAATTGCGTGAAGAAAGGATTATATTTTAATGGGTATAAATAAGAAGGACAAATGTGTTTTACATTTATAAACATCATGTCTGTCGACAAGTTTGGACATTTTTCTGTTGATAAGGAACGATCAGAAAATTTGAAAAGACGTGTTAATTCTACTGAGGGATTATTCATCGATGAGGACGGTAATCTAAATGCTCAAAATAAACGTATCGGAAACGGATCTAAGCCTTTAGACAACAATGATCTAGCAACGAAACAATATACTGATGAGATTCTCGGAAAGTTGGGAGAAGATTTAAGAAAAATTATAACTCAAAATGATAATCGTCGACTCACAAAAATTTCAAGCTTAGAAAATAAAATTTAAATTAATAATAAGAGGGCAGACAGCGCTGACCAAATTTTTGCCAAAATTCTGAAAAAGATTAAAACCATTGAAGACTATATATTTAAATATGTAACAAAACCGATATCATTACCGAAAAAAACCACAATTGAGTTAGAAGGTGTCGCTTTTCAGCCTATTAGAAGAATATGATTAAGCGAGAAATCGTAAATGAGTTGCACGGACCATCTCGAAAAACTTTCAACGAAGACGAGTCATTACAAGGGGTATAAACGATCTGTGGCAAGCAGAAATGGGAGCCTTTTCAAAATCTAATGATGGGTACCGATACTTGTTGACTGTTATAGACACATTTTCGAAATATGCTTGCGGTGAGGCATTAAAATAAAAAAATGCAAATGATGTTTCCCAAGCCATGGAGAGAATACTTAAATCGGGTCATGGAACACCAAAAAACCTGCAAACTGATGATGGCACTGAATTCTTTAATTCTAAATTTAAGGTATTAATGAAAAGTTATAGGATAAATCATTATTCAACCTTCAGTACTCTAAAAGCATCAATAAAACATGTCCGATCATGTTGAGGAATAATATTTTCTATGATTGTAAAATTAATTTAGAAATCAAAAGAACCCCAATAAAATAAATCTCACAAGTTAATGATTCTCAGATGGGGAATATTTTCAAACACACATTTTTGTTTCCGCCCCAGAACGTTTAACTGGTAAATTTCTTAAGATTCTCTCCTTTCCACAAATGGGTCATAAACATGTCATAGAAGGGATTCAAGCAAGAGCTACCCGAACATGCGCACCTGTCCATGACCTGACCGCAATAAAAGGGGCACATGCACAAGCCTGAAGGCGCACGCTCATTGACAAGCGCAATAAAAGGGACACAGGCACAGCCTGAAGGCGCACTCTCATTGACAAGATCATGGGCCTCACGCCAACGACCTCACGGCTGACTGCTATCTCTAATACGTCCCATAATAGGGATTGAAATCACGACCGCGCAACAACTCGCAAGTAGCCGACATATCTTAGTCAAGGAAATATTTTCCATTTTCCATTTATCATTTTCCATTTTCCGTACCTGTAATTTTAACTCGAAATAAAAAGTCAGAAGTTTATTTTGTAGCATAATAATACATTTATTCATTTATTTTGGTATTTAGAACATGTTTTATTATGTTATTTAATCATTTTCATTCTTTTTTCTAGATTATAGTATATATTCATAATGTTGAGTGCTTCCTTTTTGTAATCCGAAATTCGATGGCATACATAAGTATCAACACCCTCAGTGGCTGCATCATTGCTCCACACGCAGGTGTCCATATGATTTCCATGAATAGATGTTTTCATATTACCTCGTTCACATTCAAAGAGTTTTGATTGTATGAACGAAAACAAAAAAAAACAATTGCGACGTGTAGGTCTCCGTTTTTACGTTAACATTTAAATTAGATTCGCTTCTGTTTATAGTCAGTTCAATTAGTAACAACCATCTGAAAAAGAATTTTCTATATTATTATGGGACGAAAACCTTATAACTTACCGCGTATAGTGAAATTGAAAATTATTCTCCCAAGCCGGTTGATTTGAATGTTCAAATCATGACTTATTGGGAGTGGTCCATGCTGTTCCCGCTACCCAAGTCAGCGTAGAAAGGTCCTTTTCCGCCCTAAAACGGACCTCAGATGCAAACTTTCGTCAGAGTCAATAAAAAAACTTTTATTTGTTAAACTAAATAAACAATTTAAATAAAATACAACTTTAAATTAATGAGTTTATATCAGTCGATTATTACCCGTTTCGCCGTTTTCGGAACTAACACTGATGCACTAGGCCAGTATAGGCAATTTATTTAACTCTCTGTACTCTTATATATAACTAGTTGGATATGTATGACTGTAAAGTCTGCTTACTATTAAAACATTAATTTTTTCCATGTGCGACATAAATTAATAAAAATAAACATACTAACGGTGGTCTATAGTATCTGAAATATTTTTTTTTAAATAGCCAACCGCGCATTTAGCATTCTTAATTTTGAATTACATTTCTATGAACTACGGAACCGCCACAATATGATATTGAGTTTTATTTTTGATCGAAATAATAAAACTCAGAGAATAAGTTTTATTATTTGATTTTTATATAAAACTCAAAGAATAACTGTTATTTTTCAAGCGGAATAAGTTTTATTTGTCCAGTTTAATATAAAACTGAGAGAATAACAATTATTTCATGAGTTTTAAATAAAAATCATGACATAACTATTATAAAGTGATTTAAAAATAAAACTTATAACAGTTACGAACCCTGTTGAAAACTATCGAAGATAGAGAATTGGGATTTTAGAATGAGATTCCGTAGCTTTTTACGCAGCGCAGGTTTGTTATGCGAATATGCCACGCCCATTCTAATGCCCACAAGCCGCCCAAGCCTGTGGCGCCCACAATGTTCGTGCTAGATAAAATAGCTGAGTTACGGGTATCTAATAGTCGAGGTACTCGACTATAGCGTTCTTCCTTGTTTTATCGTGAAAACTTTGGGCGACTTGTAGGCGTTAAAGTGGGCGTGGCATACTTTATTTGGGTTAATCTATTGGTATTGACGAGATCAATACATTTCAGTTAAAGTTTAAAATTAAAAGAGGGCGTGGCATATTCGCTTTACAAACTTGCGCTGCGTACAGTCCTACGGAATCGAAATCTTATATCCAAATTTTCAATACTTGATAGTTTCCGAGATATCAACCTTCATATTTACGTTTTTTTTTACGTTTGTGGGCGTTAAAGTGCGTGTGGAAACTTATTTTTCAGTCAATCGATAGGTATTGATAAGAACAATACATTTCAGTTACTCGTAGAGTAAAAGGGTATTTTCGATTCGTCGGAAAGTATGTAACAGGTAGTAGGAAGCGTTCCCGACCCATAAAGTATATATATTCTTGATCAGGATCGCTAGCCGAGTCGATCTAGCCATGTTCGTCTGTCAGTCTTTCCGTTTTTCCATCTGCCCGTATGAACGCTGTGATCTCGGAAACTATAAAAGCTGCAATACTGTGACTAAGCCTGCAGATTCTAGAGATTACTGCGCAGCCCAAGTTTGTTTCGTCAGTGTTCCACGCCCACTCTAACGCTCACAAGCTGCCCAAATCTGATCCTACAGTTTTAATGTGTGTAGGTGCAATATCTAGTGTTCAGACTAAAATTCGATTAAATTATTTATAAGAAAATACATTTATGTTTCTTAAGTAGTTTTCTAAAAAGTTATGAAAATATCTATTTTTGATTGACATTGCTCATGCTGTCGTCATGGTGCCCATATATAAGTTAACACCGGCCAAACGCCCCCTTCCCTTCACCCCCTCTCGACCCCGATACCGGACACCGCATCTCTCTCATCACCCCTCTCGGACACCCGCAAACTAGGGCCCATTGCCCTCACCCCTCTCGGCCACCCAGCAACACCAAAACATTCGAGTGGCTACAATTTCAAGTGGCTACAATAATGCAGCCGCTAAGTTATGGTACCAGCAGCGATGGAGCAGCAGCGATGCAGCAGCAGAGACAACGTCAGCGACGCAGCGACAGCGACGTCAGAACGTCAGCGACGCAGCGGCGGCGACGTCAGAGCGACAGCACAGCGAAAGAACGTCAGCGGGAGAAGGGCAACGGCAGCAGCGCGACAATGCAAGAGCGCTGACCGCCTGCTAGCTGCCTCAGCTATAGCCGCCGCTACCCCTACCCATCGCTGCGCCCTAACGGAAATGCAGCGTTAGCATATGGGACTTAGCAACGCATTGGGCAAAATACCCAAAACCGCTGCCATCGGCATCGGGTTTCCGGAGCCGCTCTGCCAACGTTATGCTGACGGGCGGTACCGTCCAAGCCAACCAGCGACTCGAGGAATAACTTTAGTTTTACTTGAATTTGTACCCCTGACCAGCCAAGACATACCAACTTAAATAATAAAACCAATTGTAACGTTTATAAACGATTACTGTTTTATTCTAAAGTAAATTCGTAAACTAAAATACAAAGGCTTAGAAGGAAGAAGACGAAGAAGTCAACCCAAGGGAAGGAACCGCAATGAGACTGATCTTAACTAGGTAATATCGGGGAGAATCCTACCCCTCTGGCCATGTCTGGCCATAACTGGCGCCCGAACAGTGTTCACTTTCTCACGAAAGTGGGACAAATAGAACCCCCCGAAATTCAAAAAACGAAAAAGAAAAATATATTAAAAATGTTAGCTTTAAAAGCTAAACAAAAATTTAAAAGAAAATGTCTTTTTTAATATTACAAAAAATGTGGTGTTGTGCGTGTGTTTGAAAAATAAAAAATTTATACAAAAAACGAAAATATGAGAATTTGTGCGAAACACAGCTACCCGCCGCGGTGGAGGTGCTGCCGTCCAGAGCTGGCACTCCCCACGGGCGCAAAAAAAAACTGTGATTAATTTAATGTGATGTTAAACCTGCCGCGGCAATTTGTCCACGCACCTTGTGGCGCGGCATATTTGCGGGCACAAAATACCTATATAACAAAAACAAGCAATAATCCGCTGCGGCGATAAGTCCATATCAATGGGTAACTTATTCGCGAGCGTAAAAAAAAATTGCAAATCTAAAGAAAATAAATACAGATAACCGCTGCGGCAATTAATTTGCGAGCGGAAAACTATCAAAAATGTCTTCGAGACCAATAAAGTAAAAAAAAATAAAATATACAAAAAGTTCTCGCGTGTGTGTGTGGCAATCTGCTGGAAACGCTAATGGATGTGGAATGCATCCAAGAATGCTTCCCAGTGGATTGTGTGGCAACCGTACCTTAGTAGGCGAAACGCCAAAAAGGACAAATACGGACCACCGCGCCGATAAACACAATACACAAAAAGAAAAAACAAAGAAAATATTAAAAAAAAAAAAACGCACAACCCACAAAACGATGAGTCCCATACAATTTTTTTAATAAACCGAAAAAAAGAAACAAATTCTAATTAAAATTTAATTTCAGACTAATAACCCTGTAATCAGCGAATACGGAATACAATCAAAACACAAACAAGACAAGGAGGAAAATAATAAGGGTGAGTAAAACGTTTTCGCATAAATTTCCCTTATTATATTATTATTCCCAAAAGAGAACAAAAAATAAATTTTCAAAAAACTGTTGCATTTTTCCCCACGTCGACCCAAAATAAAAATAAACTCTTGAAATCCCAATAAATTAAGCACTTGAAACTATCGATATTAAAAATAGAAATTTAATTTTTAATATAAATTTTAACGCCAAGTTAAAACGCTGGAAGTCCTGTATTGAGGAGTACAATTGCGAATTAATATACAAACCAGGGAAGTCAAATATAGTGGCCGATGCACTTTCAAGAGTTACAACGTATGTTAATCACCTGGGTCCTGACAATGATACCGCCTCCGAATCGGATTCCATAGCTACGGTTCATAGCGCTCTTCAAGACGCCTCTTCTTTAATTCCCCACGTTGAAACCCCGATTAACGCCTACCGGAATCAATTGATTTTTTATTCATATCTGTCCGATTATTCGTGCGGGCACCCACATACTGTATATGTACGCCACTCAATTCCATTTAGTGATCACGCCCCTTCAACTCTTCTAAACTCATTAAAGAAATACTTGAAACCTTCGGTAATCAATGGAATTAAAATCCCGGATGATTAACTACAACTCCTTCAAACCTGTTGCTTCCAGAATTTTAAATTGTATAAAATCCGTGTTACACAGCGCTTAGTAGAGGATATTACGGACGAAGAGCAAATTTGCGAAGTCATCGAGAAAGAGCATCGCAGAGCTCACAGGAATTCAAAAGAGGTCCGTATTCAAATCCTAGAAGAGTACTACTTCCCCAGGATGGCTAGTACTATTCGCACACAATTGTCAACTTGCAACACTTGCAAATTGCATAAGTACGACAGGCACCCAAATAAACCACCATTACAACCAACCCATATTCCAAACTACCCTTGTGAAATACTTCCTACCGACGTTTTCACATTGGAGAAAAAAATATACCTGAGTTGCATCGACAAATTCTCAAAATTTGCTAAACTTTTTCCCTTGCAATCAAAATCAGCAAAACATCTCCGTGAGACACTACTAGACGCACTTCATTATTTCACAGCGCCTAAAATGATAGTGTCTGATAACGAAAGGGGCCTTCTATGCCCAACTGTCTTAAACTACTTGCGAAAGCTGGGGATTGAACTTTATCACACCCCAACTCAGAAAAGCGAAGTAAACGGTCAGGTAGAAAGATTCCATTCTACCTTCATGGAAATATATCGATGCCTAAAAGGAGAATATCCTACCTTTAAAACCACCGAGCTTATTGCAATTGTCGTAGACAGGTACAATAACACTGTCCACTCGGTAACGAATAGGAAGCCCGTGGATATTTTTTTCAACCGTACTTCTAGAATAAATTACAAGGGATTATCCGATTTTAGCACAAACAAACTTTAACCAACAATGGGCGCAATAAAAATAGAAGCGACCCAATTTCCTACGAACCAGGTGACACAGTGTACGTCGCCAATAAACAAATAAAAACAAAGGAAAAACAACGATTCAAGGCAGAAGAAGTTCAGGATGACCGAAAGGTCACTGTTAAAACAAGGTCGGGAAAAATCTTTCACAAATCACACTTAAGGAATTAAAAAATTTTCTGAAACGAACCTACAACTAAAAGAAAATCTAACTATTCGACATATGTGGTAGGGGAGACTAGCAACAGAATATCTTAACACTTTACAAAAATTCATCTAAAAACCATAAAGGGAAATGCGTACTGAACGTTTCACTAACTCTTAACCTTCCCCAAACACAAACAAATAAAACCATTTAATATCCTCACAAATATAATTGAGAAAAACCTAGTCTAAGATACACACTTATTGATATGAAAAATATAAGCCCCTTAGAAAAGGGGAACAATAAATTCCTTTAGTAATAGCTATACACAAATAAGAATAAATACGCAAATAATAACAATACGAAAATAATAATAATACACACACAGAAAAACACCAGCACGAACATTAAGATTAAGACATATAGACAATTTAATTATAAGAATCTAAAATTTCATGTACATTTAATCCTCTTCTGACGCTACAAGCGCGTCTACCATCTACGTGGCGGCAACCCTCCACATTTTCAAATATGATGCACCGGTTGTCCCCTTACAACAAGGTACCGTCTGGAGGACCAATGGCGTCTTCAAACTGGCTCACGTCATCAATCTAGGCCGAATGAAGCAACTCATCGACCACGTAGCAAACGAGGCTTTGATAATCACCGATCAACATATTGGCGCCTTGGTTGGCCACTATCTGCAGCACGCTTCGGAAGGAATCTCGCGCATGGATAGCGCACCAACACGGAGACAACGTCCAATCGATTGGCTAGGATCAGCTTGGAAGTGGGTCGCGGGATCACCGGACAAATCGGATTGGAATGCCATCTTGAAAGAGGAGGACAGCTTGGCAAGGAACAACAACCAGCAGATTCGAATCAACACTAAGTTGTTTGACTCAACGCACGAATTGCTCCAGAAGCTCAACGATGTCATCGGGAGAGTCAACGCAATATACGGGGACTTCCACGTGACGACGGCCGTTCTCCACAAGGCAATTATAATAGCGGACCAGGTCAACGAGATACTGAGAGCCTGCCAACTAGGAAAGACTGGAGTGGTCAACACGAATCTCTTGGATCACGACGAAATCAACATGATATTGGCAGAGGTGGACAGCCTTCCTTATCAAAACGTCGTGGAGGCAGTCGAATTTTCCAGACCTACAATCCTTACAAACGGGACTACTCTTTTGTACATCCTAGCGATGCGCAAGGTAGTGGACAGGAAGTACCGATTGATGAGGATCTACCCAACGACATCCGACGGTAAACAAGTTGTGCTAAAATATACCACACTGGCAATGGACAGCCTGGAAACATACGCCCTTCTCGAAAATTGTGTATCCATTGGTAACACAAGAGTCTGCCGAGAAAAGGACCTGCTTAAATTGGAGGAGGACAGTTGCATACCCAGACTGTTGAAAGGAGGCCAAGCCGAATGTGACTACTTGAGGACCAACCAGGAATCAGTGGAGCTTATCGATGACGGAACAATTTTTTTTGACAAACTTCAATGGAACAGTATCCACTCCGGTCAAGAAACACCACTTAGAAGGCTTATACGTCGTGCAGTTTGACAACGAAACGATCACAATCGGCGACCGGAACTACAGCAGCTATTCGTCAACACACCTGATGGTAATGCCAGCCGTTCTAACCCAGATAAAAACTACGGGTTATGAGCTATCACTGAAATATGTCCACGAATTCAGCATGGAGAACCTGAACACCTTAACCTTAACACCGGCCAAACGCCCCTTCCCTTCACCCCCTCTCGACCCCGATACCGGACACCGCATCTCTCTCATCACCCCTCTCGGACACCCGCAAACTAGGGCCCATTGCCCTCACCCCTCTCGGCCACCCAGCAACACCAAAACATTCGAGTGGCTACAATTTCAAGTGGCTACAATAATGCAGCCGCTAAGTTATGGTACCAGCAGCGATGGAGCAGCAGCGATGCAGCAGCAGAGACAACGTCAGCGACGCAGCGACAGCGACGTCAGAACGACCGCAGCGGCGGCGACGTCAGAGCGACAGCACAGCGACAGAACGTCAGCGGGAGAAGTGCAACGGCAGCAGCGCGACAATGCAAGAGCGCTGACCGCCCGCTAGCTGCCTCAGCTATAGCCGCCGCTACCCCTACCCATCGCTGCGCCCTAACGGAAATGAAGCGTTAGCATATGGGACTTAGCAACGCATTGGGCAAAATACCCAAAACCGCTGCCATCGGCATCGGGTTTCCGGAGCCGCTCTGCCAACGTTATGCTGACGGGCGGTACCGTCCAAGCCAACCAGCGACTCGAGGAATGACTTTAGTTTTACTTGAATTTGTACCCCTGACCAGCCTAGACATACCAACTTGAATAATAAAACCAATTGTAACGTTTAAAAACGATTACTGTTTTATTCTAAAGTAAATTCGTAAACTAAAATACAAAGGCTTAGAAGGAAGAAGACGAAGAAGTCAACCCAAGGGAAGGAACCGCAATGAGACTGATCTTAACTAGGTAATATCGGGGAGAATCCTCCCCCCTCTGGCCATAACTTATATATATATACATATATATATATATATACATATATAAATATATATACAAATAAAACTAACTCTTCAAACCCTTGGCGATGAGATCTCGATGGTACAAACTTTACGCTTAATATATATATATAAGTTAACAACAGTACTATTTCCTCATATTTTTTCCAGAAAATATTGTAACATTGTTAAGCATAAAAGTTTCAACATAGTAAGAGCCAGCCTAAGTTCAATAACATAAACACGAGCATCCGGTCAGCCGCAACAAAGTTAAATCGAAAATACGAACTCTGCAGACCTCGCGGTTTCTGCATCTCTGCAATAATATGTCATTGCCACCAGCGCCGCTGCCAACAACGTCAGCGCCGCCGCCGCCGAAGTCATCGTCGCTGCCCCATCCCACAGCTTAGATCAGGGTATCGATAAGTAGAGTAGAATCAGTTCCAAACTGAATCTCGAATAAATAAGACATCCTAATTGTAAAATTGAAGCTTTAATTATTTTGGAAATTAACTGGCGCCCGAACAGGGACCAGCGCGAGTAAATCCGAATAAGTTCGATCAGTGCTAATAAATTATTCCGTGCAACTCCGTTGACATCTCCCTAAAGTTCAACGCGGGGACATCTGATTAAGTTCGATCCGTACGGGAAATTGGCAAGTGCAACTCCGCTGGCCCAACACAGGTCAGACTCAGAGGAACTCCTTCATAATAAAATTGAAGCTGAAGACGACAACTGGTCGGCAAAATATTTGCTGATCCATCGGTGGACTACAAGTACTGTTAGGCGAGCCCCCAGGACACTCTCTATTTGTGTGCGTCGCAGGATCTTCAGTAGGCAACAAACAGGAAAACATCCGGAAATCAGGAGAAGTGGCCACATCAAAGTTAAGTTAAGTGAGACTAGTGATTAAGTGAAACTTTTAAGAAACCAAATTAAATGAAACAAGCTAAGTGAAAATCCAATTTAAAATCGAAATCAAAGTAGACATTTTTTGCAAACAATTACAAATTTGAAGAAAAAAATATTTCTCCAAACTTAAAGTTTAAATTTAAACTTTAAATTTAAAAGCTATTCTATCAAACTCAAATTATTAAATTAAAAATGCCATCTCTAAATGCCTCACCCTTCATTACGTAGATAAACGGGATTTTGGAACCCTTGAGTACCAAATGAGAACAATTAGCCAGGGCACTAATCAGACTGTAGAAGAATTCCATCAGGCGGTCTATAAACATCTATCCCTAAGACTTAATAAAATTGGATGTATGGAATTAGAATCGGAAGCAGAACAATTGATGATCAAAATGTATAGAGACAAAGCCTTAGATACTTTCGTACGCGGACTTCGTGGCGACCTATCTCGCTTACTTGGTATGAAGGAACCAGCTGACCTTCCTTCTGCATTGCACCTATGCTTAAAGTTGGAGAATCAAGCATTCCGCGCCAACCACGTGTCAAAAATAGGGCAGTACGGTTGGCAACGTCAAAGGAGTAAGACGTGTGCCGCACGCTCACAAGCTAACAAGATTTCTTTATAATTTGTGTTCTTTATATATTTCATTAAATTCCTTGTCAATAAATACTGTTCAGGCCCACTGTCCGGCGAATCTGGACTGGCCCCGCTATCCAGCTGCACCAGCTGCACCGCTCTACCGCTCTCCCGCTCTCCCGCTCTCTCGCGCTCCCGCTCTCCTGCGCTGTTCCTAGCTCCCGCCATGAAGTCTCCGCTGCGCTTTGGAGCGCAGAGCGGAGCTTAGACTAAGTCAGTTCGAATTTGGAGTTCAATTGAATAAACCGCGGTCGTACCCCCGCCTACTTTTATAAAGTTAACTTCTTGTGCGAATATTCATTTCCGACTAAGGGGCAAATACGCGTTCGAGTGGTTTCTCCCCTACAGCTTCATCAGCACCAGCAGCAAACCGCACCAGCAGCAAGCCAGCGAAGCCCAGCGAACCAGCCCGCCGACGCCGAACGTTTTCCCGCCGTCGCCTCCCACGCCATTCCACCAGCGCCAGCCCGGTACCCCGCTACCCCCCGGCGTACATTTTGCTCCATTCGAGCCGATAAGATAAGTAAAGCTTTTCGTCTTATTAATTGCCGGTCTGCAGTCAGCCACTCGAAAATATAATTCGTTTGACTTTCTGTACGATTTGTCCAAAATCCTAGTCCGATTAAATCCGACAACGGCAATTAATAAATTACTTCGCCATTTTTTCTTCGATTTTCCTTTTGCTACGTGCGGCCATATTGCCAATTTTTTCCGACTCCTTTTTTAATTGCATTTGGCCGCTCATCCATACATACATACATTTGTATAAAATCGAGAAAAAATATTCCAAGCTTTGAAAAAATATTGTGCAAATAATATTAATTTCTAGTGTTCTGCCAATTCAGGCCCCCAAAACTTTTCAAGATTTTTCTCACTGTATATCCGCAGCCGCTAAAATACTTGCACATATTTTTTCGTTTTTCCAAATACAGTCCACACACAATAAATCGAAAGCTTCCACAACACATACCCCGCCGGCAATAATTATTTAATAAATTTAAAACCGGCGAAAATTACATATATACAAATATCTACATCCATACAAATATCTACATACATATAAATATCTACATATATACAAATATCTACATACGTATAAATATCTACATATATACACATATCTACATACAGTCACATATAATTTTTAACTCCACCATCCCGTTCCGACTAATTAAAGTTTTCCGTCGGCCATCCGGTAAAAAATAATAAAATAAAAAATTACACCAACCGACGTGAAAATTTTTTGGTCATTGTGTTTTATTTACCATCCAACTTTTTTAGTATTTTTTTCGGTATTTGGTATTTACTCCGTAAAATTTATTTTACTTAAACGCGAAAAATACCAGCACTCCACTGCATGCATAGCAGCCTCCGTCCACCAATTTTTTTTGGTATATTTTTAGTATTTTTCCCTGGGAATATTAAATCAAATTAAAGCAATTAAATAATCAACCGATCGCATCCTCCGGCCACAACTTATTGGCATAATTTGGTATTTTTTCTTCATTCAGAAGTTTAAATAAAGGCGAAATAGTACAATAGTTGGTATTTTTCCCCCTCAATTTATCCAAACGCAAAAATACCAGCAAAAATATACCAAACTTGATACCAACCAAAATACATATACCAAAAGGGGTAAATATTATAGTATTACTTCTCAACGGGTGATATTCGAACTCCTTTCTCACCGTTCCTAATCCGTATCATCGGGTTTAATTCCGCCAAGTAACCAAGTCGGTACTTGCTTCCAATTTCTATTTCTCCGATCCACTACTTTTTTGTCGACACCTCGTTCCACTGTTCCAAAAGTGGGCCAGGTTTCCTATTTATCCGACATAAACAGAGGCGAGCAGATTCTGACCCAAAACAAAAAAAAAAAAAAAGGGTCATTTTCTTAAATGTCCGTTGGAAGTGATAACAACAAGTTGTCTATTCCACCTGCCGTAGTCCCAGGCATATCCGTAGATCCGCCCACACCCGAACTAACCGCCAAGACCTCGTCGCCCCGAAAAAGGGCCACCCGTGCAAACGTCAAAATGGCACTAACACCTTCCCAAATCGCTCTCAACAAATTTACTGAGGTCTCAGATCGGCTGAGTGAGTTTGAATCCAGAGCAAACACTCCTTCGCCGATCCCTCCTACTCTGTCCATGCTGAACATCCGCCGCGAAGAAATACGCGCGTTATGGGACCGCATCAAGGCAGAATACGATGAATGCACCGGGTGCATAGCAGCAGCCGGAGACAGTGCAGCTGATAGCTTGCCAGTTCTCAAGGCTAAATACGGCTACTGCTATTCCGTTTATGAGAGATGTGGGGCTCAGATCGCGGATATGATAGCCCAGGCTCCCCAAGTTCAAGCTGTTCCTACCCAGAATTATATTTCCTCTGGATGTCGGCTGCCTCCGTGCGATACCGAGGTTTTCACCGGAGATTATCTGCGGTGGCCGACCTTTAGGGATCTGTTTACGGCCATTTATATAAACAATCCAAGGCTGACGAAAAACTGTTTCATCTAAATGCCAAAACAAGCGGCGATGCACACACGATAGTGTCGAACTCCCCCCTTACTAACGACGGTTTTCGCTCAGCTTGGGCTAACCTAACTGAGCGTTTCGAAATCAAGCGGTTGTTAGTAAATAGCCAATTGAAAATACTTTTCAATGTGCAGTCCGTTAATCAGGAATCTGGGTCAGCTATCCGTGAACTTCAACGTACCATCCAGGGTTGCCTTACGGCTTTAGAAATGTCCGGAATTGAAACCGAAAATTGGGATTGCCTCCTAGTGTACATGTGCTCCTCCAAACTTCCTAAGCTCACGCTATCCTTGTGGGAACAGTCCCTGCACAATAAGGCAGAGATTCCGACGTGGCAGGAACTGAACGCCTTCCTTACGGAGCGTCACCGGACCTTAGAAGCCATAGACGACGTACGGCCGTCAGGCTCGAGTCAATCTCTACCAAAAACATCCGCCCCCACTGCAGCGCCTCGAAGAATAAATTCTTACGAGACAAGGGTAGCACCCAAGCCAAAAGGATGTGACCTTTGTAAGAAGGAAAACCATCCTGTCCGCACATGTGCACGGTTCCTCCAGATGACGGTCGACGAGCGTTCGGCATACATAAAGAGGAAGCAGCTGTGTCTAAACTGCTTCGCACGAGGGCATCAGCTGCGTGATTGTGAGAGCACTCATAGTTGCTTTACGTGCCGCGGCCGCCATCACACCTTACTACATAGAGGCAACTCCTCCCAATCGCCTTCGAATCCCGCCCCAAGACCCAGATCAAGACCAAGTACACCAGTTGCCACCGCTTCCCGGTCCACGGACTCTACAGTCAAAAATTACTTCGCGACGGGGTATAGATCCGTCTTGCTGGGCACCGCCATAATTGACATATGTCACCTGGGGTCAAATTTTAAAGCTCGCGCCTTGATAGATTCAGGATCAGAGGCAACCTTTATTTCTGAGCGGCTTTTCAAACTGATTAAGTTGCCTCACCAGGTAATCCGAGCCCAAGTATCAGGCTTAAACCAGACAGTATCCGCTGAATCCAAAAAGCTCTGTCAGTTTACCATCCGTTCTCCGACCAGGCCTGGCTTGCAAATAAACACGACGGCCTATGTTCTTCCTCAATTAGCTGGAAACCTTCCATCTTGTCCGATTCCGCAACAGTTTCTACGGGATCTTCCCGAACTGTCACTAGCGGATCCAAAGTTCTACGAGAGTGCACAGATAGATATTCTGGTCGGGGCCGACATACTGCCATCCATTCTCCTAAGCGGCACCCGGCCGAATATTTGTGGCTCTCTCCTCGGGCAAGAAACCATTTTCGGGTGGATCCTAACAGGACCCGTTCCTGCTCCAAGGGAAAATCAGATTTCCGTTTTTTCCACACGAATCTCCCATACAGTTGACACGTCCCTGGATAGGCTTCTCACCAAATTTTGGGAGGTGGAGGATCTGCCAGTAAAAGTGACAAAATCTTCCGATTTGGCTTGTGAGGAAAATTTTCTCCGAACGACTACGAGAGACGATAACGGCAGGTATGTCGTAAGTCTTCCGTTTCGTGATCCTCAGAACGTAAAATCCGCCCTCGGTCACTCCAGATCCTCCGCGTTGTCGCAGTTCCTAAGAACCGAGCAACGCCTGAAGAGGGACTGTCAGCTGAAAGCCAAATACGACTCCGTGATTCAAGAGTATCTCGACCTCAATCACATGAAAGAGGTCCGTCCTACCCATAATTCTGCCAGTTATTACCTTCCGCATCATGCCGTGCTTAAGCCGGAAAGTACAACCACTAAGTTACGTGTGGTTTTCAATGCCTCCAGCCCTTCAGAGAATGGGGTCAGCTTAAATGATATCCTTCATGCTGGCCCAGTCTTACAGTCCGATCTAACTATCCAGATCCTGAAATGGCGATATTTCCGATACGTCTACAGTGCCGATATCGAGAAAATGTATCGGCAGATATGGGTAGATCCGAAGCATTCCCCGTTCCAACGCATTTTATTCCGCAATAGCGAGGGGCACATTCGAGATTTCGAATTACAGACGGTAACTTTTGGAGTCAATTGCGCGCCATTCCTGGCCATTCGAGTCCTGCAACAGTTGGCAACTGACGTGCAGCTCAGCCATCCAAGAGCGAGTAATGTCATTCGAAATAATATGTATGTAGACGATGTCCTTTCGGGAGCTGACTCCGCCGAGGACGCTAAGTCCATTGTTCGCGAGCTACAAGGTGCTCTAGATTCCGCGGGGTTTCCATTGAGAAAATGGACCTCCAACAACAAAGAAATATTAGCTCATATCCAAAGCGATCATCTTCTGACAGCCGACTTCCTCGAGATCGACACTGAGAGCACAGCCAAAACTCTCGGCGTACGATGGAAGGCGACGTCCGATGAGTTCTTTTTCGTCCCACCAGATTTAGCAACGGAAATCTCCCACACGAAACGACAAGTCCTTTCCCAAATTGCCAAGCTATTTGATCCAGCAGGCTGGCTCGCTCCATTTGTTGTGTGTGCCAAAATCTTTATGCAAGAGATTTGGCTTCAGGATCTAGGCTGGGACGATAAACTTCCAATTGAGCTGTGCCAAAGATGGAACAGCTTTCTCCAGAGCTATTCGGTCCTAGACCAGGTCAGAATACCCAGATGGGTTTCCTTCCGTCCAGAGTTCCGCGTAGAGCATCACGGATTCTGTGACGCCTCGCAAAAGGCATACGGTGCTGCGATCTATGTGCGCGTAGAAGTGGGCCATAAAACGATGGTGCACTTGCTCACGGCCAAGACGCGTGTGGCGCCAGTCAAAACGGTGTCCCTTCCCAGGCTGGAGTTATGTGGGGCTCTCCTTTTGTCCGAGATGGCCGAAGCCATTCTTCCAAATATGCCGAGGCTGACCTCAAAATTCCATTGTTGGACCGATTCCACGATTGTGCTAGCATGGTTAGCAAAACCAGCGTGTCATTGGACTACGTTCGTTGCCAACAGGGTGACGAAGATCACCGAGTCCACTGAGGCGGCTAATTGGTCGCACGTTCAATCCGAACATAATCCAGCTGATTTGGCTAGTCGAGGAGTTCCCCTCCAAGAGCTGGTGGATAACCCGCTTTGGTGGCATGGACCCACTTGGCTGCAACGTCCACGCGATCATTGGCCCGGCCAGGGAACCGACCTGCCGGTGACTGAGATCGAAAAGCGTGCCGTTAAAGTCCATGTGGCGTCTATGCCGTCAGAAGATTTCCTAGATCGCTTTTCCAAGTTAGATAGAGCTTTGCGGGTCCTCGCGTATGTCCATCGATTTGTCCAACGATGTCGAAGACAATAACCGCCTTCCGGGGTCCGTCTAGAGGCCCAGGACCTTGCCGCCGCGGAAGAGCTCATGACAATTTGCACTCAGCGCAGGTATTTTCCTGAAGAATACCGCTGCTTGAGTCAGAAACGTCCTGTGCCCGCGGCGAGTTCGATTCTCTCCCTGAACCCCTTTCTAGATAAGAAAGGGGTAATCAGGGCATGCGGCCGCGTAACGGCCTCCGACAGTTTGCGGTATGATGAACGACATCCGATAATCCTGCCGTACGAATGTGCACTCTCGCGGCTTCTGGTCAAATTCACGCATCTCATTACGTTGCATGGTGGCAACCAGTTAGTGGTGCGTCTCACTCGGTCCAGATACTGGGTTCCGAGAATAAAGAACTTGGTGAAGGCAGTGGTTAACTCCTGCAAGGTCTGCGTTATCCACAAAAAGAGATTGCAAGTCCAGATGATGGGAAGTTTTCCGAAAGAGCGAGTGTCCTTTTCCCGCCCGTTCACGTACACAGGGATGGACTACGCCGGCCCGTTTGACATAAAAAATTATACCGGAAGAGCTTGTCTCATTACGAAAGGGTATGTGTTGGTTTTCGTTTGTTTTTCTACAAAGGCCATCCATCTAGAGCCTACATCCGACTTAACGACTGAAAAGTTTCTTGCCGCTTTCGCTCGTTTCGTCTCTAGAAGAGGGTGTCCTCGCCAAGTCCAATCCGACAATGGAAAGACCTTCGTCGGCGCCTCCACCGTGCTTTCCCGAGACTTCCTGCAAGCCGTTAAGGAGTCTGTGACCGATGCCTATAGTCATCAGCAGCTCACCTGGCAATTCATTCCTCCTGGGGCACCCCATATGGGAGGCCTATGGGAAGCTGGTGTCAAGAGCTTAAAGACCTTGTTTTACAAGTCCACCGCTACGCGGAAGTACACCTTTGAAGAGCTGTCCACCCTCCTAGCGAGAATCGAAGCTTGTCTGAATTCCAGACCGCTATCTCCCATGTCCGAGGATCCAACTGATCTCTTAGCGTTGACACCAGGGCACTTTCTTGTTGGTGGACCTCTTCTATCCATTGTGGAACCTGAAGTAAAGGGCGAATCCAAGTCCATTCTGAACCGGTGGCAGCACTTAAAGTCTCTCCATCAACAATTCCGCACTCGATGGAAGGATGAGTACCCTAAGGAGCTCCACAAGCGCAACAAGTGGCAAGTCCCCACAGAAAATCTGCGTGTTGGCGATCTGGTCGTCATTAAGGATGACAATTTGCCCTCAAATGAGTGGCGACTCGGAAGAATAGACTCCGTTTTTCCGGGAGCCGATGGTAATGTCCGCGTAGTCGACATTCGTACGACACGCGGCATTGTCAAACGTCCAGTGACCAAGGTGGTTCTTCTTCCAAGAGAGCCGCCCAAAACTACCTCGTAACGAGCCGCGTTTCTTATACACCCTAGTCCGTAGCCATTATCCACGTCAGTGTTAATCAGCCCTGTTTGTTTTTTTTCCTTATCCACACTCTAAACAGGAAAATGGCTCCCCGTCCACGTAGCGCTCAGGCTCTGGATAGCAGACGTACTCGAGGTACTCAGTCCTACCGATGCCGAGTCTGCCGCGGAATCCATCCTCTTCGGAAGTGTCAGAGGTTCCTAAAGCTGAGCGCAGAGAAGCGGCTGCGGGCAGTGCTTATTAACAAGTACTGCGCGAACTGTCTCGCACACGAGCACTCCACTGGGAGCTGTCGTAGCGGTGACCGGTGCAGAACGTGCAACCGGGATCATCACACGCTGCTGCACATGCAGGACCTTGGTTCCCGGAAAAAGTCCGGCTCCAAGCAAAAGTCCCGCTCCAAGCAACAGCCCGCTTCTCCGCAGCGTTCGCGCCGGCAAGATCCGCCAACTCGCCAAACGCCTGCTCCTCCACCGCGCTCAGCATCCTCGACACCAGCTCCGTCGCTCGCCGCACTTCTCCAGCGGCATAGCGTTAATGTCCTCCCGACTGCTGTGGTGATCGTCGAGACCGGAGAGAAGAAGTTCGACACCGCCGCACTCATCGATCCGTGCACCCCGACAAGCTCCATTGATGCATCCCTGGCCGCCGCGTTGCGTTTGCCGACAACAAACGTGGGCGACGAGAGCATATGCACGGCGACGATTCGTTCGAAGGTCGACGAGGCCATCAAGCTGGAGGTGGTCCTCAAGATCGAGCCGAACGTGCGCATCCGCACTCCCATCCGTGCGCTCAGTGAGAGCGTCGTCCACAAATTTAAGGAGCTACCGCTCGCGGATGAGGTTTTCCACCGGCCAGCCACGATCTCATTGATCCTGGGCGCAGATGTCTACCCGAAGGTGATAAAGCCGGTCTTTCACATGATCGACGAGGGACTGCCGGTAGCCCAGAAGACGGTGTTCGGGTGGATCGTCTCCGGCGCCTGTACGCAGGTTTGAGGCGTAGGCGGCTCGCCGAAGTTCCGTCTCCGTTATTATTTTTGCAACGCTAGCGATTGCAAGGGGGGCGGAATGTTCAGGCCCACTGTCCGGCGAATCTGGACTGGCCCCGCTATCCAGCTGCACCAGCTGCACCGCTCTACCGCTCTCCCGCTCTCCCGCTCTCTCGCGCTCCCGCTCTCCTGCGCTGTTCCTAGCTCCCGCCATGAAGTCTCCGCTGCGCTTTGGAGCGCAGAGCGGAGCTTAGACTAAGTCAGTTCGAATTTGGAGTTCAATTGAATAAACCGCGGTCGTACCCCCGCCTACTTTTATAAAGTTAACTTCTTGTGCGAATATTCATTTCCGACTAAGGGGCAAATACGCGTTCGAGTGGTTTCTCCCCTACAGCTTCATCAGCACCAGCAGCAAACCGCACCAGCAGCAAGCCAGCGAAGCCCAGCGAACCAGCCCGCCGACGCCGAACGTTTTCCCGCCGTCGCCTCCCACGCCATTCCACCAGCGCCAGCCCGGTACCCCGCTACCCCCCGGCGTACAAATACTTTATTACCATCCTGAACAAGAGCAGAGGTATTTGTGACAAATCAGAAATGGGATGCGAGCTCCAAACAGCAATAAAATGATATAAAGAGCTGCATTTTATTCACGAAGAAAGGAGAATGAAGGATTACAAAATTTGACAAAACGGCAACGCCACAATGGGCTAAGCAACACGGTCAAAAGTAAGGCGGTAAAATTGCAGAACGGCAATACGGCCACTTTTTAAGAAGCATCTAGAGGGAAAAAGCGTTGAAAAAGTACCAAGAGTGAGAAAAAACTTGAGAAGGAGCCACGGAACACGAGGTTAGCTAAAAATGTTAGTTAAACTAGGTCAACTAAGGGTTGCCGATCTGGATATTATTTTACGCACGAACAATATTCCAGTTGTCGGAAACAAACAGGCTAAAATCGACGAACTCACACGGATCTTGGGATGTGATGAAATGTGTGATGTGATGGAAATACCGTACAATCTCAAATTGACGAGCTGAAGCAGTTGATGATCAGTTTATCCCAAACGGTTCAGGCCTTAAGTGTTCAACAGGAAAATGCGACTTCGGAGCAAGCTAACGTAGGGAGCACCGCAGGTACACCGGCTGCTTTGGGACAACAACGTCGGGCAAACACGTTAGGCATATCACCACCAGGCCAAGAACAACCTCATCAAAGGGTCAGAGAAAGCCCCGAACGTACAGCTTATACCAACACCATCATCATGGATGTGATCGGTGTGTTGCCCGAGTATGATCCAGTTAGGGGCAACGTTACTTCACAACAATTTATAAGCAAAACCGAGCAGTTGCGTTTTTGAATGGAATGATGGGACAGTATTGTTTGCCGTACAGCATAAAATGAGAGGTGTCGCTAAGGAATGGTTAGATGCACAGACTGTATTCCAAACTTGGGAGCAGTTTAAGACCGCACTTTTACAAGATTTTCCAAGCGTGGTAAACACAGCTGATGTTCACAGGGAACTGATGCGACGTAAAAGAAAACCCAACGAATCGTTTAGCGAATACTTCTACATCATGATGACAATTGGAAGACGAGCTAATGTAGATGAGCCATCTATCAATTCTTATATTATTAACGGATTGAACCAAAGCGACTGCACGAAGGCTTTGTTAGCTATGAATCTTTTTACTTGTTTCACCGCCTTTCGCAGCTTTTTGTTCTTTATGGTAGATCGTAGAATGAATCGTTGAAAAAAATACATTTTGTTTGCGTTTAAATTAGTGATCTGATGTAGTTGGAATAAATAATTATATATATATAGGCTAAAGCTAGTCCGGACCATCTCCTTATTATCTCTATAGTTATGCTTCGCCGCAAAGCTAATCAACATCTTCAGACGTGTTTAGAACTATTTAGGTCTCTGGACAATATGAAAACAGTGCAAATACTGCAGCAACAAAGTGCTTCTTTTCAGTCTGTTTACAGGAAAGGCCAAGATGTAGCAGGTGGTGAGGCTAAACCCAAAGGACCAAAATGTTTTAATTGTGACCAAATGGGTCACATAGCTGCTAAGTGTCCAGACCCACAGAAGAAGCCACGCTGTTCAATCTGTTCAAAGGCTGGGCATGAAGCTAAGGATTGCAGGGTAAGGGTATCATCAGTCGCTCAAGTAGACGCAGCAAATACCAAAGAGTACCCACCCATAATGAAGACTATTGAGCTTGGAGGAAGAGAGTTTTCAGCATTCGTCGATACTGGCAGCGATCATACACTTATTAGAGAGTCGGCTGTTCCAAGTGGATCACTTCGACAGAAATCGGTAAAACGTCTACAAGGATTTGGTGGATCAATAGTGGAGACTAAGGAATGTATACTTACCTCGGTGAAAACAGAACGCAGCGAATTTTATGTTCGCATTCACATTGTACCCGACGACATTCTTCCTTACGACGTTCTCATGGGCAGAGACTTACTCTGCAGTAAGGTCTACGAACAGATTGGAATTTAAGGCTCGATAATGCAAGCAGAGGAATCACAAATAAACTTTAATATAAGCGCTGAGGTCAGTAGCTCCCAGCGCAATGAGGTGAGCTATATGTTGCATAGATATTCAGATTGCTTTGCCGAAGACCTTTCCCATATTGGCAGATGCAATACCACTGTAATGGACATCGAGGTGACAACCGCAACACCGATACTGGGTCGTCGATACCAAGTTGCATTTTCTAAAAGGGATTCACTCCGATCTCAGTTAGATCTCCTACTCAATCACAACATCATCAGTAAAAGCACCTCACCATATGCATCATCGCCGATATTAGTCCCCAAAGCAAACGGAGAAAGTCGATTGTGCATCGACTATAAAGCTCTCAACGCAGTCACTGTAAAAAAGCGATATCCAATGCCAATTGTATAAGAACAATTAGCCAAGCTGTCTGAACACTCGTACTTTACAATTCTGGATATGACTTCAGGATATTACCAGATTTCTATGGGCCAAGAAAGCAAGAAATTTACCGCATTTCTGACTCCCGATGGACTCTACGAGTTCAACGCAATGCCATTGGGGTTGCTAAACGCACCAATGGTATTTCAGGAGGTCATCATGGATTTGCTACGACAGGTAGAACACCAACGCAACATAAGTCATTATACTATCAAAAACAGTTGACGAAGGACTTGTTATTCTAAACGAGTTTCTACAGGCAATCCGTTCAGCTGGTCTAACTTTTCGGCCATCCAAATGTTCCTTCCTGCAGAGTAAGGTCAAGTTTTTAGGACACAGTAACGGCAAACGGAATTCAGCCAGGAATCGAAAAAACCATATGCATCAGCAATTATGGAACGCCGCAAAACGATGCTGATGTACCCAGATATCTCGGCATTACTGGATTCTTCCGCAAGTTTGTCAAGGAATATAGCATAATGGCAGCTCCTTTAAGTAAGCTTCTGAAGAAAAGTCAAGAGTTCCTGGGGGAAGCAGAACAAGAAACAGCATTCCGAAACTTAAAGGAAGCTATCACATCGCAGCCTGTATTGACTCTTTATGATCCAGCTCGGCGCCACGAAGTACACACGGAGCAGCAAAGGTATTGCAGGCGTTCTACTGCAAGAAGAAGACGAAGGACTCAGGCCTGTATTTTATTACAGCCGGCTTTGCTCGGATGCTGAGAGCCGCTACTCAAGCTATGCGCTAGAAGTGTTAGCTATTACCGATTCCTTGGAAAGATTTCGCATTTATCTCATTGGATCCGAGTTTGTAGTGGTGACCGATTGCAACGCTGTAGCAACGCTGAAGAAATCCACTGCTTTGCAACCTCCAATCGCACTCTGGTGGCTACGACTACAAGAGTTCGACTTTAAATGCAAACATCGACCTGGAGAGCAAATGCCTCATGTAGACGGAATGAGTAGGAATCCAGTACATCCACCGGAGGACAAAGTAATAACCGTAGCAGACAACGTCTTAAAGATAGTTCCCATCGACGAAGACTGGATCTACACAGTGCAGATGCAGGACCCAAAAATAAAAGACATTTTTGAGGTTTTTGCCAACAAGGACGCCAGTAACCAGTGGAGTCAAATTAAAACAGACTATGTCATTTGTAAAAGTCGACTGTATCGAAAAACTGATGATGGCAACAAGTTGGTGGTACGTTAAGCAATCAGGTTACGCGCCAGCCAAGTGCAACCATGATGAAGCAGGACATTTTGGAACAGAAAAGACTTTGGAAAGACTAAAGAAATATTTTTGGTTTCCAAGGATGCGTGGATATATCAAGTCCTACATTGCTTCTTGCCCTGAATGCTGTGTGAATAAGGTAAAAGGCGGAAAATCTGAGGGTGAACTATACTTGCAGGAGGTAGTACCCATACCGTTCCGAACAATTAACATTGATCACGTTGGGCCGTTCAAAGGAAGTAAAACCGGAAACTGTAACATACTGGTAGTTGTGTGTGCTTTTACTAAATACACCTTTCTAATACCAACACGTAATACAAAAACTACACCAGTTGTCAAAGCCCTGAAACAAAGTTTCTGCGTTTTTGGGCAACCTGTAAGCCTAATTTCGGATAGAGGCACATCTTTTACATCAAAGGAGTTCGACCATTTTATTAATGAAAATGGAATTCAGCATATCAAAATGGCCGTTCGCACGCCTCGCGCTAATGGACAGGCTGAACGTATGAATAAAACGTTACTAAGTGCACTGTTACGGAATTAATCCGGAACAGCCGTAAAAATACGGATCTGCTTGTGGCGCTTGAGTCGCAGCTCACTAGCCGTATGCTATCTGAGCCCGATTCTCCTAAGCGTAAAAAGATCGCGGTCGATAGACAACCCACGGTAGCCGCTAGTGTAACTCTCTCTGGCGATCCGGGGTCTGCAGCACAGCAGTCGATCTCAGCCGCCGCACAAATGGTACTGAGATCGAAAGCTAAAAAAGATTCGGTTTCCGAATGCAAAGGACGCGAGATTTTGCCGCATGAGACGCCCGAAAAATCTGCTATAAGCAATACTTTAATAATTCCAACTACCGAATGAAACTGGTAGTGCAGCCGTAAATGCCGTAGTACCAAAACCTGTCACATGCGTGGTACCTAAAACAGTCACCTGTGTACCGCAGCGGAAACAAATTTTTGTTTCTCGGCTAAATCCTGACCTTTCATCCCTGGACATTACGGCCTATATCTGTAACAAAGTTCAGATTGATGATCTAAAGGTTGAACGATTTAGTTTTCCATATGCTAGGGAAGTATCATCTTTTAAGATCGGTGTTCCCTGTGCTCATTTTGCAACTATGTGCTTAGCCAATTTTTGGCCTGTTGGCATTTTTGTTAAAGAGTACAAAGCTAAAAAAAAGAAAATTCGTTCAAAGGAAGTTGGAAATCCCTTTAAATAGCCATCCACATCTACATCCTCATCTATCTCAAAAAACTAGATTCTTTTCTTCAGCTTTATTATCAGAATACAAGAGGTTTACAAAGTAAGTTGAGCAAATTGTATACTGATAGTTTTTCCTTGTCTTCCCATGTTATTGTTTTTACTGAAACCTGGTTAAAACCGGAAGTTCTAAGTTCCGAAGTTTTTCCAAGTAAGTACACAACTTACAGGCTTGATCGTCCGTCCCGACGTGGAGGTGGAGTTTTAATTGCAGTTGACTCAGAATTAACGTCTGAAGTAATAACGTCCGACGAAATAAATGACATTGAATTTCTGTGTATAAAACTATCCCTTCCGGGTATTTCTATATACATAACATGTTCATATATTCCGCCATCATCGGAATTCCCGACATATGCGAATCATCTGTCCGCTATCCAGTTTATTTCAAGTAAACTATCAGATAGGGATCAGTTAATAGTTTTAGGTGACTTTAATATACCTAGGGCGACATGGTCCACCGTCAAAACCTCAAATATATTGTTACCTTCAACGCAGCATGATTTTCTTGACGGTTTGCTTGATATTTCATTGTCTCAAGTAAATCATGTATTAAATTTCTTAGGACGATTACTGGATCTATGCTTTGTTGCCAGTCCAGATTGTGTCTGGATAGCTAGAACCTCTGCAATTACTTTACCAGAAGACCCTTATCACCCAACGCTAGAGCTGACTATTGATACGGGTAGAAAAGTGTATGAAGTATCTGAAAAAATAGCTAAACGCATCCCATGCTTTCGTAGAGCGAACTTTGCACTCATTAATAGCCTTATAGCTTGCTCGGATTGGTCCAATCTGTACTTAAGTACTAATATAAATGAAGCGGTTAATATATTTTATAACATATTAAACGAAGTTTTTGATACATGCGTTCCTACGTATTATCCTAAAATTTCAAACCAACCTCCGTGGTTTAACAAAGAGCTGGCACGACTTAAAAATGTAAAGTCTAGACTCTACAAAAAGTTTAGAGCTTCAGGTTCACAAGCTGCCTTTTCCCGATACTTAAGTGCTCGGTCTGATTTCACCGTGCTTAACGCCCAGTGTTATAAAAACTATTTAGCTCGTTGCAAGACCCAAAACAGTTTTATAATTTTGTTAACACAAAGCGTAAATCTTCTAGTTACCCATCATCACTTAAATTTGAAAATTCGGCTGCTAGCACTGATCAAGCCATAGCCGATCTTTTTGCACAGTTTTTTCAAACCACCTATTCAACATCAAGTCCTCCAGATCAGTCTTACCCATACGTCATTCCTAAATCAAACTTTATTTGTTGTCCTGTTATAAGTAAAAGCTCACTTCTTTTAGATTTGCAAAGGGTCAAACCAGTCTACTCTCCGGGTCCTGACGGAGTCCCTGGATGTGTGCTTAGGTATTGCGCTGAGACTTTGTGTAGACCATTGCACAAACTGTTTACTTTGTCTTTAGAAACATCCGATTTCCCACACAGATGGAAGGAATCGTTTGTTATCCCGCTTCATAAAAAAGGGAGTAAATTGAACGCATGTAATTACAGAGGTATTTCAAAGCTATCAGCTACAACACAGTTGTAGGTCCCTTATTTCCTCTTGTCAACACGGATTTATAAAACGTAGGTCAACGACAACCAACCTTTTGGAGTTTACTTCATTTGTTATAGGAGGTTTTAGAAAAATCGTCAGACTGATGTGGTCTACACTGATTTTAGTAAGGCGTTTGATTCTGTAAATCACCCGATTTTAGTCCGGAAATTGGACCTTTTAGGGTTTCCAGGTGATCTTCTTAGGTGGATTTTAAGTTATTTGAATGATAGAACTCAAAGGGTCATTTTTAAAAACTCTTTGTCATCCCTAATCCGAGTTACTTCCGGTGTACCACAAGGAAGTCATCTTGGTCCGCTCCTGTTTACATTATTTATAAATGACCTTCCATTAGTCTTAACGAAGTCACGGGTTCTTATGTACGCAGATGACGTTAAGTTGTGCCTGCAATATAATGACCCCGCACAAAGTTTAGCTTTACAATCGGATCTAAATGCATTTCAAACATGGTGCATGGATAATGAATTGAATTTAAATGGTTCTAAGTGTAAACTAATGACCTTTTTTCGTGTCAGCCCCCACTACTCAACGTATACCTTGAGTGGTTGTGCGTTAGATAGGATAACGCATGCTGACGACCTTGGAGTCTACATGGATCCTAGACTTAAATTTTCCGATCACATTACTACTATGGTAAATAAAGCCAGGGGCGTGCTTGCATTTATCAAAAGGTGGTCGAAGGAATTCGATGATCCCTATGTCACAAAGTCCTTGTTTATTTCATTAGTCCGACCAATTCTTGAGTACTGCGCTCCTGTTTGGAGTCCCCAATATGGGGTGCATATAGACCGGATTGAGTCTGTGCAAAAAACTTCTTAATATTTGCCTTACGGAGACTTAACTGGGATACAAGCCTAATACTACCATCCTACTCTAGTAGACTACTTCTAAGTAACTTACCATCGTTAGCTAACCGTAGAACTATGCTTGGAGTAGTAGATTAATACGGGAGCTGGCTCACTAGGTAATAAATCATGTCAAAAAAGGGGGTGGGGGTGACCCTAATTAGTCACGCATGGTTGCACACAGGTGTTTTAATGACCTAATTAGCATAATTAAGTAATAAATCATGTCACAAAAGGGGGTGGGGGTGACCTAATTAGTCACGCATGGTTGCACACAGGTGTTCTAATGACCTAATTAGCATAATTAAGTCAAAAAGGGGGGTGTTGCTGACCCTAGTTAGATGAGAATGGTTGCACACAGGTCACTTAATGAGGTTAGTAAGTGGTGTGTAGGAGTGTGAGAGAGGGGTGTTTTGATATGTCTTGTTTTGTTTTTCTCACGCTAAAGGTGCGTGTGTTATAGGAGGTGTTTTGTCATGCGTAGGATTTTGTGGAGTGCAATGGTTGCACACAGGTCACTATGTTGCTTCTAACTTGCGTTAGAACGCGTTATGGGTGGGCGTTTTGTTGATTCAATTAGGGTTGTAGGTGACACCTGTCTACAGTCTTGTGGTCAAAAGGTGTTGGCTTGAGGGATATTAGACCGCATACTTTTGTGGTGTGAAACAAGCGTGAGTTCGGTAACCTCCCCCTCTTTAGCGAGCATTAGATGGGAAAGTGAGCGTAGGAGTGTAAGATGGGTGTTGGTGGTGGTGGTTCCTAACAAAAACGTTGTTTTGTTATGCGTGGGCGTTTTGTTGATTCAATTAGGGATAGTTTTAATAGGGTAGATTCAATTAGGGTTCTAGTTGACATCTGTTAGTGTAACCTGTCTACGGTCTTGTGGTCAAAATGGTGATTGTGGTGGTGGTTCCTAACAGAACAAAAACAAATGAGATCGTTTAATTAGTCAAATACGTTTTTCTTTAATCATATTTGAAAATTTTTTCTCACGCGCTTAGAGAAAGAGAAAACGGTTACCTTCTAAGTTTTCAAAAAATGTATGTGTTAAGGAGAAATGTGGAAAGTAGTTCAGTTTTAGAAAACTATTCGTTTTACAAGGGGTGTTTTGTCATGCGTATGAATTTGTAAAACTATATTTAGGCGGAGGAGGAGGAGGAAGGGAAGTTGTTTTGTTATGCGTGGGCGTTTTGTTGATTCAATTAGGGTTGTAGGTGACACCTGTCTACGGTCTTGTGGTCAAAAGGTGTGGGCTTGAGGGATATTAGACCGCATACTTTTGTGGTGTGAAACAAGCGTGAGTTCGATAACCTCCCCCTCTTTAGCGAGCATTAGATGGGAAAGTGAGCGTAGGAGTGTAAGAGGGGCGTTGGTGGTGGTGGTGGTTCCTAACAGAATATACACAAAAACGTTGTTTTGTTATGCGTGGGCGTTTTTTTGTTTCAATTAGGGTTTTATATGAAATCTATTAGTGTAACCTGTCTACGGTCTTGTGGTCAAAATGGTGGTGGTGGTTGTGGTTCCTAACAGAATAGACATAAAAACAAATGAGATCGTTTATTTAGTCAAATACGTTTTTATTTAATCATATTTGAAAATTTTTTCTCACGCGCTTATAGAAAGAGAAAACGGTTACCTTTTAAGTTTTCAAAAAAATGTATGTGTTAAGGAGAAAAGTGGTTCTACGTTCTGACTTTTCCTGGTTGATGAGTTTACAAAACCTAAAACAGTACAAAATTTAAATCGAAAGACAAAAGATGACTGAAATCAACAGCCAAATCAACCACTCTGACTTTAAAATAAATGAAGATTTGTTGATTGAAATAAGAATCTTTAAGGAAATTTTAAAGGTTTCCAAGGAGTTGCGACGGGAATTCGGTAGTATCTATTACGATACTATAAAAGAGTTGGAAATCCTGAAATGGCGCTTGGTGGATTTGCAGAGCGAAAGCAATATCGATTCCCATCTCTTTTATATTGAAAACGTGGAAAATCGAATCACCGAGCTGATGATGGAGACAACCAAGTTACAACACCAAATTGATCTTCACGATGCGGAAATCGAAAATAATCCGCTGTCACGACTTCTACGTGAAGTTTGGGAGTTGATTTTTCGTATAAGGGATTCAATATCAGACTTAGAATGTCTTAAACTTAATGGTGAGGCAGACCAATGTGAGTTGGTCAGCGCTATGTCTCGCGAGGACGACCCTATCTTAATATTTAATCTTAAAAATAGATATGATGCAATATCATGTAATATTAATAATTGGGAAACTCTATTGATAAATCTAAAAAATTGTAAGATATATTATGAATATTATTTGAATGCGATTAATGAATAATTTTCTGAAATAAATAATTTTGAAAATATAAAAATAAGAATTATGTATTATTCATGGGATATTATCACAAAAACATTATTATCTCTGTTGGCTTAATAATTTTAAAAAATTTAATTCTAATGAATGAAAGAGCTCCAAAACCAGTTTTTGAAATTTTTTAATATTGATTAGAAGAAGAGAGACGGAAATATATTGTGCATTACAGATACCTTGAGAGTCAGTTCTATGAGGTTGTAAACCAGTGTCTGAATGGTATGGAGTTGGCAGTCAGTTGTTAAAAATTGGTATTCACCAGCGGGAATCTGTGAAATCAATAAATTAGAAAATTAAACTGCAAATACTAAACTCTTCTCCAGGGATTGTAGATGGTAAATTAAATTGTGGGTAAATCTTGTCTTTTTAGAGTCTGATATCTTTGACTATATTCTGCTAGTTACATGTTATGAGTTAATATCTGGGATTTCGAGTGCTCAATAAACCCATAAAAAGATAAAAGTTTAACAACCTACTGTTAGGAAAAGATCAGAAATATAACGAAAATAAAGTAGAGGATGCCATAAAAGAGGGAGGTCAGAACCAGTTTAAAAATTGTGTACATTGCTTAGAAAGAAAAAAGGAAAATCAAAAGAAATGTACAGTTTAGGTAGCTGGGGCAGCCATTGGAAAAGTCAAATCTGTTAAAGTGGTGGGTGTGGCTAGGGGTTGAAGCATGCAATACAATTCTAAATCTGTTTACATGATGGATAAAAGGATGTTATTTAGAGAAGGATGGAAATATCTTAAATATGAATTACAAGTACCCATCTATGTTGCGGAGGTTGGTCGGGGTTGACAAACCATCATTATTAAATATGAGGAACATATATTTCACCGGTGGGGAATTAGAGGGATCCAAAAGATCAATTTTATGAGAGAAGAGTAATACTGTTTTTGGTAAATTAAATAGACACATGAAAACGTATTACTCAATTAGTTAGTTAGAGAATAGTTAGAGAGTTAGTAAGTTAGAGAATATCAAACAACTAGACTTATCAAGCATTTTGATTGAAAAATCAAAGCATTGAATTAATATATATTTTTTTATTATCCAAATAGAAGAAATTTTCGTTTTTGTCAAGGGATAATATTCCATGAATTTTTCCATTACCTTGACCTTTGCGCCTGCATCAAGGCATTTTAGCAATCCTTTGTAACAACTATTTGTGTTATTGGTAACAGTTATAATTTGTTCGCAAATAAAAAATACTTTCCTAATTATATATTTTATGACCTCTTTTATGAAGGGATAATATTCCATGAATTTTATCCAATACCTTGACCATTGCGCCTGCGTTGAGGCATTTAAACAAATCCTTTGTAACAACTATTAGTGTTGTTGGTAACAGTTATAAATTGTTCGCAAATAAAAAATACTTTCCTAATTATATATTTTATGACCTTTTTTTATGACCTTTGCGCCTGCGTAGAGGCATGGGTGGTTTGCTTAATGGGATTTAAATTATCGGTGACAAATTTATAAGTGAAAGTCACAGACATTTTTGGAGAAAGGATACAATTGGTCATTTAGGTGTGGGTATACACATTTGTTATGGTGATAGAAAATGGGATAATCACAGTGTTTTTTGTTTTTTACTGTATTACGTCGGAGCGATTTCAATTACTTTCACAATTATAGTAAGTTTTAAATCGTTTTTGACATTCATATATTTTGTTCTTTCTAGACATTTTATTGTAGCTAATAACTATAGTTATGGGATGTAAGGCTAGCTATCGTAGTTAAGATTTAATTTATTATACCTACATAAGATATAAGAACATGAAAAATGGAAATGTTTTATTTTAACAATATACTAGTTAAAGTGGATATTAATATATATTCTTAGTATCTGTCATTATGAATCAAAATTGTTTATCAAAACAGCTTCTAAACAGCTTTTAGACAGCTTGTGAACAATTTATTTCTTAATTAGTTTTACAATCACAGGATACATCTTCCCCCAACACAATCGGATATGTTCCTCTAAGATTTATATATAAATCTTGAGATATTTTGGCTTTGCGTTCTTTCTCACGTACATAGCAAACACTTTGAAAATCAGAGTGTAAGTTTTTACTTCACATCGAAAGTCGTCTAGTGATCAGGAATTTTTTATCATTCTTAACAAAAGACTATAAAAGCTCGTAGACGTTAATAACAACTAGTAACCAGCTAATAATAATAAGTAAACATCAAGTAAACAGATACTAAACATATAGAAACCAGATACTAAACAGCTTTACTAGCTTGTATACATCTACTAAACAGCTTGTATACATATACTAAACATATAGAAACCAGATACTAAATAGCTAGTAAGCAACTTGGATACATTTGGTAAACAACTTGTATACATCTACTTAACATATAGAAACCAGATACTAAACATCTTGTATACATCTACTAAACATATAGTAACCAGCTAATAAAAACTAGTAAGCAACTAATAGACATCTACCAAGCAGATAGTAACCATCTAATAATAGCTCATAACAGTTAATTACAGCTAGTAATCAAAGTCCAAGCAGCTCATCATGAATCACGAAAACCAGATGAGTATTGTAATTAAAGAGTTTATTAAACTTATTCAGAATCTTAGACAATGATGCCTTACTCATACAAATAGTATACAAATAGAATAAAACTAGAAAACTAGAACTAGAAAAATAGTTGACAACAAAAACCGATATTACCAGGTCCCAACACTTCTATCATAAATTTGAATCAGAAATTAAATTGAAAGACGCTCCTATGCTAGCTAATGATGCTTTCGAAATATGTTATAATATTATTATGGGTTAGAACAAATGAATGCTTTAAAAATAATCCAACATCTGAGAAAGATTACATTGTGAGAACTATTTTACATCTATCTATGGGAACCAAGCGAAAATCTGCGTTTGGAACGAAGATTAATAACCGACATGTTTCTTACAGAGGGATGGAGTAAGAAAATTAATTATATACAAATATATATAAAATATAATTAATTATGAATTTAATGAAATATGTTTACAAAAATAAAATATATAAAAAATATTGAATGATCCTAAAAATTTTGTTTCTGACTGTAATTAAAACTACAGGTACAAATGAAGGGGAAGTATTTTATTCAATGTCCTTGGGTCTTGGGCATGTGACTTTGATGAGGGTAAGGTTATGATAGTTCACTGCAAGTGTGATTGGCTAACACATCTTAGAAACTTTAACTTGTGTACTTTGATAATTCTTAATAAGAGACTATAGCAACTATAATACTTGTTAACATTTAGTTACCATCTAAAACCAAGTACTTTACAGATACTGTACATATAGTAACCACCCAAAACCAAGTACTGTTCAGGTACTATTCAAAAGTAACCATCCAAAAACAAGACTAAAGAGAAAGTTACCATCAAAATACTGCTAGGTAACAACTAAATACAACGTGTTCAACGTGTCAAGTCCATGTCAATATGAGTACTACCCTAAAAAATTATATATCTCTGGATAATCTTCAAAGTCAAAATCTATTAAATTCCGGATGGAGCAGTGGAGATGAAATTTCTACGGGACCCACCTTTAACTTTTCTGTACCATTAAAAAATGTGTTGGGATTTGCTGAGGATTATAAAAAAGTTTTGTTAAATTGTAAACACGAACTAGTGTTGATGCTAACTAAGAATCTCAGTGAATCTTGAACAAACCAGAAATGAACAAACTTTTAAACTGGAAATTACGAATAAAACCTGGAAAATTCCCCATGTAACTCTGAGCGATTTTACAAAAATTAAGATGTACGATATTATTAAAAGTGGTCTAAACCTACCAATCGCATTCCAGAGTTGGGACTTACATGTTAACCCCAAATTGGGGTATGGGAGTCAACAGAGCTGGAATGTGAAATTGTCGGCTAACCGCGAAAAACCAAGATTTTCAATACTTGGATTTACACTAAATGGAGAACTTATCACAAATAACTTATCAAACTTGAAAGTTCACTTGAATTCTGAGTCATATCCATATGATAATCTGAATGTTGATTTTAGTAAGAATCAGTATGCTCAGCTGTATGAAATGTATACAAGATTTTAATCTAGTTACTATAATCGTGAATCACAACCATTTTTGACCCCAAATGAATTTAAATTGAAGAACCCTATTATTGTGGTTGATCTTTCATATCAAAACGAATCAGTAAAAATTGGTCTCATTGATGTGAGAATTTCAATAGATCTAAAGACACCAAGTCATGAAAATACCCAAATAGTACAACGAGTTGTTTAACATTAGAAAAATGTTGAAAGATACTGTTTCGATTGATGTTCAAGGTTTCTTTGATAATAATAATAATTTTATTCTAAAGGAAATTGGAATTTTATTCAAAAAGATCCAAGCTTGAATAATAGTTTTTTAATAGAACCACCATATGATTTTACTTTGCTAAAGACAAAATCTCGAAAGACTGCAATTTGGTTAACCAATACACATCACAAAATTTTTTGGAACGATGGAGAAAATAGTTTTCCACAAACTAGAAAGTATCTAAGGACAATTACAAGCGGAAAACAAATTATTTGTAAAGGTGTGGAAAAGAAACGATTTCTACAGACGTTTTTTAGGAGTCGTCAGCTCATTAATATCGAAGAAATGGGCTGTCCGTCATTAAACAGGTTTAAAGGAAACCGGTTTCCCTATTGTGAAACACACCTTAAGGGCGGGGTTTGTGCTCTTAGCAATGCATACATTATTTTGACATTTCTTAAAAGTAGCCCCAAAACAATAAAATAATTTTTTCATACATCATTTTGAAGTGGAGACTAGATGTGTAAGGCCCTGTAAGAAAATAAAGTTAATTTAATGAAATTTCATTAGGAAATTGACCAATTTATTATACAATTTAAAGGGCAGATAATTGGTCAGCACTTTCAATACCTTCTAAACACAAAAACTATGTTCATGAATCGAGGTGACATGATTTCAAGACTACGAATTATGGTGAACACTACGTTATGTAATCTAGAATTGATTTCGGAAACGTGAGACTATATCATATAGCTGCGATCGGAAAATTTGTGGGAAAGTAATATGAAACAAATTATAGCTTCGGTATTTTTTGACATACTTGGGGAATAACATTAACTATAACTATGAGAGAAAACAAGCCTTTAATAGTACCAACTGTGGACATATGTCCCTCCAATTCTTACTCTCTATCCCACCTTAACTTTTTCTTTATGGTCAAGTAATTTCTCTATGATTCTTGAAACCCACCCTATTTACATGCTTTTCGCTGCTATGATTGGTCGATTCTAAATCAAGAATGAGATAGAAAAGGGAGGATTAGTTTACCTCAAGGTAGAAAAACCCGATCAAAAGTTATTCTAACTCACATTTAAAAACCACCTGCAAACAGTCTCAACCTAAAAGTTTCAAGCTAAAACGTTCTCAACCTAAAGTTGCAACCTAAAAAATCTTGCAATCTTCAAAATCAACAACAACAAGAACAACATCAAAAACAGTTAAAACAGTAAAACAACAACAACAATTAAAACAGATACAACTGATAAAAACAGCTGAAAACAACAACAAAACAGCTACATCTGCTAAAAAAAAAAACAAGTAAAATCAACAACAAAAACAGCTACAACTACTAAAAAAACAGGTAAAAGCAACAACAAAACCAGCTACAACTGCTAAAAACAGCTGAAAACAACAATAAAACAGCTACATCTGCTAAAAAAACAAGTAAAATCAACAACAAAAACAACTTCATCTGCTTAAAAAAATAAGTAAAATCAACAACAAAAACAGCTACAACTACTAAAACAGGTAAAAGCAACAAAAACATCTAAAAGAAGAAACAACTACAAATGGTCAATCCGGGAATGATATAAGTACTCATATACTCATGATAAAAGTAAATAAAGCTTAAAATGTATTCATTTTTAATATTATTAATGTATCTATTTTGGTAAATAAAAATAATAATAAAAATAAAATTTCATAAAACTCAAACTCAAACCCTTTGTTATAAATATTTAAATTATACTACATTTTTCCCAGTAGCACATGAGTATCAGAGAAAACGACAACAATGAAGAGTAAACTTTTAGAACAGTTGACGAAAAGTAGAAATTCATTAAAAAGAAAATTTGATGAATTGAAACAAATAGAAAATTAGAACGTATCAAATTTGGAGGAAACTTTTAAACCTATTACAGAACCTTTACATGAATTACTCACTGAAAATAAAAAATTTAATAAAAATATATTAATGATACACATGATATTAAAATAAGAGTACCTAAAAGTAAAAAAGAAAAAAGGGTTGTTATGTAGATAGTGTAAGGTTTTACAGGTAGTTATGAAGTTGTTGAAGTTGATATTCATATTTCATTATATTTATAATCATCATTATATATAATCACCATTTTCAACAAATATCATATAAAATATAAATAAATAAATGCATATTAGTATAACAACAATTCACTACTATCGAAATAGTAGTTCCTTTTAATCTGGTAATTATTTGAATGCGATAATTGAATAATTTTCTGAAATAAATAATTTTGAAAATATGAATTATGTATTATTCTTGGTGTTGGGGCGGGGTGGCTTGATTGCTTAAATTAGAACAACGGAGTCCCAAGAACGCAGGTACGAAACACACGGGAGTACGTTGGGGTTCTTATTGTCACTTTGAAAATTGAACTAGTAAAGCCTTACATAATTAAAGCGATCCAGAGCGGAGCGTAGCTTAGGGGAGAGATGGTGACGGAGAGCAGAGGGCAGTGCGAGCACGCAAGTTGCAGACATCTGGATAAATCTGCCGCTCGTCACTGCCCCCAGAAATTAAACACCCTTTTGGTTTGAACACTTAGGATATTAACACAAAACAAAATGATAATATATTTCTCTCTCTCTATTGGCTTAATGATTTTTCCTAATTTAATTATAAGAATGAAATTATCTCCAAAACCAATTTTATAAATTTTTTAACATTGATAGAAAAGAGACGGAAATATTTTGTTCTATGACGTTGTAAATCATGATTCAATTTAGGAGTAAATGTGTCTAAATGGGATGGAGTTGGCAACCATCCTTGATATAAATTGGTATTCATCGGTGGGAATCTGTGAAATCAATAAATTAGAAAATAAAACTGCAAATATTAAACGGTTCTTTTCTTTAATTGTCTGATATCTTTGATTATATTCTGCTAACTACATGTTATGAGTTAGTATCTAGGATTTGGGGTGATCAATAATACTATAAAACAAGAACGGAAGTTAACTTCGGCTAGCCGAAGTTTGTATACCCTTGCAGTTCTAATTATTAAATTTAATTCGAAATTCTGAAAAATACAAAAAAATGATATTCCCCAAGTATGTCAAAAAATACTGAAGCTATAATTTGTTTCATATTACTTTCCCACAAATTTTCCGATCGCAGCTATATGATATAGTCTCACGTTTCCGAAATCGATTCTAGATTACATAACGTAGTGTTCACCATAATTCGTAGTCTTGAAATCATGTCACCTCGATTCATGAACATTCATTAGGTACCACCTTTAACATTAGAAGGTATTGAAAGTGCTGACCAATTATCTGCCCTTTAAATTGTATAATAAACTGGTCAATTTCCTCATGAAATTTCATTAAATTAACTTTATTTTCTTACAGGGCCTTACACATCTAGTCTCCACTTCAAAATGATGTATGAAAAAATTATTTTATTGTTTTGGGGCTACTTTTAAGAAATGTCAAAATAATGTATGCATTGCTAAGAGCACAAACCCCGCCCTTAAGGTGTGTTTCACAATAAGGAAACCGGTTTCCTTTAAACCTGTTTAATGACGGACAGCCCATTTCTTCGATATTAATGAGCTGACGACTCCTAAAAAACGTCTGTAGAAATCGTTTCTTTTCCACATCTTTACAAATAATTTGTTTTCCGCTTGTAATTGTCCTTAGATACTTTCTAGTTTGTGGAAAACTATTTTCTCCATCGTTCCAAAAAATTTTGTGATGTGTATTGGTTAACCAAATTGCAGTCTTTCGAGATTTTGTCTTTAGCAAAGTAAAATCATATGGTGGTTCTATTAAAAAACTATTATTCAAGCTTGGATCTTTTTGAATAAAATTCCAATTTCCTTTAGAATAAAATTATTATTATTATCAAAGAAACCTTGAACATCAATCGAAACAGTATCTTTCAACATTTTTCTAATGTTAAACAACTCGTTGTACTATTTGGGTATTTTCATGACTTGGTGTCATTGAAATTCTCACATCAATGAGACCAATTTTTACTGATTCGTTTTGATATGAAAGATCAACCACAATAATAGGGTTCTTCAATTTAAATTCATTTGGGGTCAAAAATGGTTGTGATTCACGATTATAGTAACTAGATTAAAATCTTGTATACATTTCATACAGCTGAGCATACTGATTCTTACTAAAATCAACATTCAGATTATCATATGGATATGACTCAGAATTCAAGTGAACTTTCAAGTTTGATAAGTTATTTGTGATAAGTTCTCCATTTAGTGTAAATCCAAGTATGGAAAATCTTGGTTTTTCGCGGCTAGCCGACAATTTCACATTCCAGCTCTGTTGACTCCCATACCCCAATTTGGGGTTAACATGTAAGTCCCAACTCTGGAATGCGATTGGTAGGTTTAGACCACTTTTAATAATATCGTACATCTTAATTTTTGTAAAATCGCTCAGAGTTACATGGGGAATTTTCCAGGTTTTATTCGTAATTTCCAGTTTAAAAGTTTGTTCATTTCTGGTTTGTTCAAGATTCACTGAGATTCTTAGTTAGCATCAACACTAGTTCGTGTTTACAATTTAACAAAACTTTTTTATAATCCTCAGCAAATCCCAACACATTTTTTAATGGTACAGAAAAGTTAAAGGTGGGTCCCGTAGAAATTTCATCTCCACTGCTGTTTTGGTTGGTTACTATCTGTACAGTATCTGTAAAGTACTTGGTTTTAGATGGTAACTAAAAGTTAACAAGTATTATAGTTGCTATAGTCTCTTATTAAGAATTATCTTGCAGTGAACTATCATTACCTTACCGTCATCAAAGTCACATGCCCAAGACCCAAGGACATTGAATAAAATACTTCCCCTTCATTTGTACCTGTAGTTTTAATTACAGTCAGAAACAAAATTTTTAGGATCATTCAATATTTTTTATATATTTTATTTTTGTAAACATATTTTATTAAATTCATAATTAATTATATTTTATATATATTTGTATATAATTAATTTTCTTACTCCATCCCTCTGTAAGAAACATGTCGGTTATTAATCTTCGTTCCAAACGCAGATTTTCGCTTGGTTCCCATAGATAGATGTAAAATAGTTCTCACAATGTAATCTTTCTCAGATGTTGGATTATTTTTAAAGCATTCATTTGTTCTAACCCATAATAATATTATAACATATTTCGAAAGCATCATAAGCTAGCATAGGAGCGTCTTTCAATTTAATTTCTGATTCAAATTTATGATAGAAGTGTTGGGACCTGGTAATATCGGTTTTTGTTGTCAACTATTTTTCTAGTTCTAGTTTTCTAGTTTTATTCTATTTGTATACTATTTGTATGAGTAAGGCATCATTGTCTAAGATTCTGAATAAGTTTAATAAACTCTTTAATTACAATACTCATCTGGTTTTCGTGATTCATGATGAGCTGCTTGGACTTTGATTACTAGCTGTAATTAACTGTAATGAGCTATTATTAGATGGTTACTATCTGCTTGGTAGATGTCTATTAGTTGCTTACTAGTTTTTATTAGCTGGTTACTATATGTTTAGTAGATGTATACAAGATGTTTAGTATCTGGTTTCTATATGTTAAGTAGATGTATACAAGTTGTTTACCAAATGTATACAAGTTGCTTACTAGCTATTTAGTATCTGGTTTCTATATGTTTAGTAGATGTATACAAGCTGTTTAGTAGATGTATACAAGCTAGTAAAGCTGTTTAGTATCTGGTTTCTATATGTTTAGTATCTGTTTACTTGATGTTTACTTATTATTATTAGCTGGTTACTAGTTGTTATTAACGTCTACGAGCTTTTATAGTCTTTTGTTAAGAATGATAAAAAATTCCTGATCACTAGACGACTTTCGATGTGAAGTAAAAACTTACACTCTGATTTTCAATGTGTTTGCTATGTACGTGAGAAAGAACGCAAAGCCAAAATATCTCAAGATTTATATATAAATCTTAGAGGAACTTATCCGATTGTGTTGGGGGAAGATGTATCCTGTGATTGTAAAACTAATTAAGAAATAAATTGTTCACAAGCTGTCTAAAAGCTGTTTAGAAGCTGTTTTGATAAACAATTTTGATTCATAATGACAGATACTAAGAATATATATTAATATCCACTTTAACTAGTATATTGTTAAAATAAAACATTTCCATTTTTCATGTTCTTATATCTTATGTAGGTATAATAAATTAAATCTTAACTACGATAGCTAGCCTTACATCCCATAACTATAGTTATTAGCTACAATAAAATGTCTAGAAAGAACAAAATATATGAATGTCAAAAACGATTTAAAACTTACTATAATTGTGAAAGTAATTGAAATCGCTCCGACGTAATACAGTAAAAAACAAAAAACACTGTGATTATCCCATTTTCTATCACCATAACAAATGTGTATACCCACACCTAAATGACCAATTGTATCCTTTCTCCAAAAATGTCTGTGACTTTCACTTATAAATTTGTCACCGATAATTTAAATCCCATTAAGCAAACCACCCATGCCTCTACGCAGGCGCAAAGGTCATAAAAAAAGGTCATAAAATATATAATTAGGAAAGTATTTTTTATTTGCGAACAATTTTTAACTGTTACCAACAACACTAATAGTTGTTACAAAGGATTTGTTTAAATGCCTCAACGCAGGCGCAATGGTCAAGGTATTGGATAACATTCATGGAATATTATCCCTTCATAAAAGAGGTCATAAAATATATAATTAGGAAAGTATTTTTTATTTGCGAACAAATTATAACTGTTACCAATAACACAAATAGTTGTTACAAAGGATTGCTAAAATGCCTTGATGCAGGCGCAAAGGTCAAGGTAATGGAAAAATTCATGGAATATTATCCCTTGACAAAAACGAAAATTTCTTCTATTTGGATAATAAAAAAATATATATTAATTCAATGCTTTGATTTTTCAATCAAAATGCTTGATAAGTCTAGTTGTTTGATATTCTCTAACTTACTAACTCTCTAACTATTCTCTAACTAACTAATTGAGTAATACGTTTTCATGTGTCTATTTACTCTTCTCTCATAAAATTGATCTTTTGGATCCCTCTAATTCCCCACCGGTGAAATATATGTTCCTCATATTTAATAATGATGGTTTGTCAACCCCGACCAACCTCCGCAACATAGATGGGTACTTGTAATTCATATTTAAGATATTTCCATCCTTCTCTAAATAACATCCTTTTATCCATCATGTAAACAGGTTTAGAATTGTATTGCATGCTTCAACCCCTAGCCACACCCACCTCTTTAACAGATTTGACTTTTCCAATGGCTGCCCCAGCTACCTAAACTGTAAATTTCTTTTGATTTTCCTTTTTTCTTTCTAAGCAATGTACACAATTTTTAAACTGGTTCTGACCTCCCTCTTTTATGGCATCCTCTACTTTATTTTCGTTATATTTCTGATCTTTTCCTAACAGTAGGTTGTTAAACTTTTATCATTTTATGGGTTTATTGAGCACTCGAAATCCCAGATATTAACTCATAACATGTAACTAGCAGAATATAGTCAAAGATATCAGACTCTAAAAAGACAAGATTTACCCACAATTTAATTTACCATCTACAATCCCTGGAGAAGAGTTTAGTATTTGCAGTTTAATTTTCTAATTTATTGATTTCACAGATTCCCGCTGGTGAATACCAATTTTTAACAACTGACTGCCAACTCCATACCATTCAGACACTGGTTTACAACCTCATAGAACTGACTCTCAAGGTATCTGTAATGCACAATATATTTCCGTCTCTCTTCTTCTAATCAATATTAAAAAATTTCAAAAACTGATTTTGGAGTTCTTTCATTCATTAGAATTAAATTTTTTAAAATTATTAAGCCAACAGAGATAATAATGTTTTTGTGATAATATCCCATGAATAATACATAATTCTTATTTGTATATTTTCAAAATTATTTATTTCAGAAAATTATTCATTAATCGCATTCAAATAATATTCATAATATATCTTACAATTTTTTAGATTTATCAATAGAGTTTCCCAATTATTAATTTTACATGATATTGCATCATATCTATTTTTAAGATTAAATATTAAGATAGGGTCGTCCTCGCGAGACATAGCGCTGACCAACTCACATTGGTCTGCCTCACCATTAAGTTTAAGACATTCTAAGTCTGATATTGAATCCCTTATACGAAAAATCAACTCCCAAACTTCACGTAGAAGTCGTGACAGCGGATTATTTTCGATTTCCGCATCGTGAAGATCAATTTGGTGTTGTAACTTGGTTGTCTCCATCATCAGCTCGGTGATTCGATTTTCCACGTTTTCAATATCAAAGAGATGGGAATCGATATTGCTTTCGCTCTGCAAATCCACCAAGCGCCATTTCAGGATTTCCAACTCTTTTATAGTATCGTAATAGATACTACCGAATTCCCGTCGCAACTCCTTGGAAACCTTTAAAATTTCCTTAAAGATTCTTATTTCAATCAACAAATCTTCATTTATTTTAAAGTCAGAGTGGTTGATTTGGCTGTTGATTTCAGTCATCTTTTGTCTTTCGATTTAAATTTTGTACTGTTTTAGGTTTTGTAAACTCATCAACCAGGAAAAGTCAGAACGTAGAACCACTTTTCTCCTTAACACATACATTTTTTTGAAAACTTAAAAGGTAACCGTTTTCACTTTCTATAAGCGCGTGAGAAAAAATTTTCAAATATGATTAAATAAAAACGTATTTGACTAAATAAACGATCTCATTTGTTTTTATGTCTATTCTGTTAGGAACCACAACCACCACCACCATTTTGACCACAAGACCGTAGACAGGTTACACTAATAGATTTCATCTAAAACCCTAATTGAAACAAATAAACGCCCACGCATAACAAAACAACGTTTTTGTGTATATTCTGTTAGGAACCACCACCACCACCAACGCCCCTCTTACACTCCTACGCTCACTTTCCCATCTAATGCTCGCTAAAGAGGGGGAGGTTATCGAACTCACGCTTGTTTCACACCACAAAAGTATGCGGTCTAATATCCCTCAAGCCAACACCTTTTGACCACAAGACCGTAGACAGGTGTCACCTACAACCCTAATTGAATCAACAAAACGCCCACGCATAACAAAACAACTTCCCTTCCTCCTCCTCCTCCGCCTAAATATAGTTTTACAAATTCATACGCATGACAAAACACCCCTTGTAAAACGAATAGTTTTCTAAAACTGAACTACTTTCCACATTTCTCCTTAACACATACATTTTTTGAAAACTTAGAAGGTAACCGTTTTCTCTTTCTCTAAGCGCGTGAGAAAAAATTTTCAAATATGATTAAAGAAAAACGTATTTGACTAAATAAACGATCTCATTTGTTTTTGTTCTGTTAGGAACCACCACCACAATCACCATTTTGACCACAAGACCGTAGACAGGTTACACTAACAGATGTCAACTAGAACCCTAATTGAATCTACCCTATTAAAACTATCCCTAATTGAATCAACAAAACGCCCACGCATAACAAAACAACGTTTTTGTTAGGAACCACCACCACCAACACCCCTCGTACACTCCTACGCTTACTTTCCCATCTAATGCTCGCGAAAGAGGGGGAGGTTACCGAACTCACGCTTGTTTCACACCACAAAAGTATGCGGTCTAATATCCCTCAAACCAACACCACAAAAGTATGCGGTCTAATATCCCTCAAACCAACACCTTTTGACCACAAGACTGTAGACAGGTGTCACCTACAACCCTAATTGAATCAACAAAACGCCCACCCATAACGCGTTCTAACGCAAGTTAGAAGCAACATTGTGACCTGTGTGCAACCATTGCACTCCACAAAATCCTACGCATGACAAAACACCTCCTATAACACACGCACCTTTAGCGTGAGAAAAAGACAAGACAAAACAAGACATATCAAAACACCCCTCTCTCACACTCCTACACACCACTTACTAACCTCATTAAGTGACCTGTGTGCAACCATTCTCATCTAACTAGGGTCAGCAACACCCCCCTTTTTGACTTAATTATGCTAATTAGGTCATTAGAACACCTGTGTGCAACCATGCGTGACTAATTAGGTCACCCCCACCCCCTTTTGTGACATGATTTATTACTTAATTATGCTAATTAGGTCATAAAAACACCTGTGTGCAACCATGCGTGACTAATTAGGGTCACCCCCACCCCCTTTTTTGACATGATTTATTACCTAGTGAGCCAGCTCCCGTATTAATCTACTACTGCTTGGTATTACGTTTATTAGAAATCTAATTCATGGTGATGTAGAGAGTCCCGAGTTACTGGGTCGCCTGCATTTTAATGTGCCAAATAGATTCACTAGAAACTATATTCCTTTAGTATTAAATCACTGTATCTCTAATTACGCAATGCATGAACCTTTTAGAGTACTTTGCAATGATTATAATAGACTATATCATCTAATATCTACTACTGACTCACTTCCTATCTTTAAATCAATAATACTATCCTCCCTAGTAACTAATTAGTTTTACTTGATGTATTTTGTCTATTCGTATATTGACCTGTATTTTTAATTGTCTATTGTTACATTGTCCTTTTCTTTGTCCGCGATTATGTTTACTCGCCCAAAACGGTGATGGGCTCCGCGCGTAACTAGCTTTGCTTGGTGTCGTAGGGCCACTTGTTTGTACTGACCATAGTGCATCAACGTCCAAGAAAAAAAAAAAAAAAAAAAAAAAAAGCTAGCACAGCCAACGATAAGGATTGGGATCAAAACCTTGGTAAAATCCAGTGGAGCATGAATACAAACATCAATTCCACAAGAAAGTTTACTCCAAACGATCTGGTATTTAACTTCAATGTTAGAGATGTTTCCAAAAATCGGTTAGTTCAAGCTTTTACTCAGGAATCTGAACCAGAAGTCAATGTTGAAGTAAATCGCCAGCAAGCAGAAAAAACATTAAAGCAGGCATACTTCCCCAAAGAAATCGGTGTAGACGATCTGGTTATGATCGATTTTGTTCCAGCTGCGACAGGAGATACACATAAATTGGATCCAGCTTTTAAAGGACCTTATATTGTTAGAAAGGTTCTGTATAACGACCGATACGTAATTGAAGACCTTCCAGATCGTTCAGTTTCTCAACGACGATACAACAACGTAGTATCCATTGATCACATGAAGCCTTGATGTGCTTTAATCCCAGATCTGGATACCAATGATGACAACTATGACTACTCAGCAGAAGACTAACTGTCGTCAGGAAAGGCCGAGATGTCAAAAATAGGCAGTACGGTTGGCAATGTCAAAGGAGTAAGACGTGTGCCGCACGCTCACAAGCTAACAAGATTTCTTTATAATTTGTGTTCTTTATATATTTCATTAAATTCCTTGTCAATAAATACTTTATAACCATCCTGAACGAGCGCAGAGGTATTTTTGACACACGCTACCAGCAGAGGGCAACAATGCACCTTCACGGATCGTGCCACAAATGAAACCAGCTGTACCAGCTTAATCACAATGGTCATTCCCAATAGGGAACGCCCAGTTCCAGACTCCCTCTGCACAGCCTAACTTAAATAGACAACCTCATGACCCACCTCGACAACTATACAATAGCAACCAGAATTTAAGCGTGTCCCCATATGTGGCCCCGGCCTTCAGGAAGCCAACCACCTCCTAGACCTTTGACCGCAAAGCCACAACCGCGACCTGAACCAATGGACATAGATATGACTCTACAAACCAAACAGATTAATTATATGAATAAACCAGGACGTTTTGACGCTGGCAAAAGGGCACCAATGCCAATTAACGAGACAGCAAAGAAATCCAGAAACTTTGGCATCCAGTCAGCTACAGGTACTTCCACGGAAGTTAAAGAAGAATCACCATCACTCGCCGATTACGATCAAACTTTAAAATCACAAGAGGAAACCCCAACAGAATACTATGAAACTCTTTCCGAGTACTGTGACACAGTAGACCAAGCAGACCAGGAATGCCCATATAACTACACTTACCTTAATTTTTATACCCGTTACTCGTAGAGTAAAAGGGTATACTAGATTCGTCGGAAAGTATGTAACAGGCAGAAGGAAGCGTTTCCGACCACATAAAGTATATATATTCTTGATCAGGATCACTAGCCGAGTCGATCTAGCCATGTCCGTCTGTCCGTCTGTCCGTCTGTCCGTCTGTCTGTCCGTCCGGATGAACGCTGAGATCTCGGAAACTATATGAGCTAGGCTATTGAGATTAGGCGTGCAGATTCCTGAGCTTCTTACGCAGCGCAAGTTTGTTTCAGCAGAGTGCCACGCCCACTCTAACGCCCACAAACCGCCCAAAACTGTGGCTCCTACAGTTTTCATGCTAGAATAAAAATTTTAACTGAAATGTCTTGTTCTCATCAATACCTATCGATTGACCCAAAAAAAAGTTTGCCACGCCCACTTGAACGCCCACAAACCGCCCACAAACTTCAAAAAATCATAAATATGAACGCGGATATCTTGGAATCAAAGATTGAGAAATGGGATTTCAGATTTAGATTCCTTAGGCTTAAGCGCAGCGCAATTTTGTCACGCGAATATGCCACGCCCACTAGAACGCCTACAAACCGCCCAAACCTGTGGCGCCCACAATTTTCACGCTAGATCAAAAATTTTAACTGAAATGTATTGGTCTTGTCAATACCTATCGATTAATCCAAAAAAAACTTTGCCACGCCCACTCTAACGCCCACAACGCCACAAAATTTCAATCTCGCTTTGCTGCTTGCATATCTCCATTTTCCTTTGGTGGGACTAAAGAAATAAAGATAAGATAGCAGCAAAGCGAGATTAAAATGCGCCACCTACCGGCGGTATACAGATTCTAGCGTTATGGGTGTTAGAGTGGGCGTGGCAAACTTTTTTTTTGGATCAATCGATAGGTATTAACGAGACCAATACATTTCAGTTAAAATTTTTTATCTAGCATGAAAATTGTGGGCTTCATAGGCTTGGGCGGCTTGTGGGCGTAAGAGTGGGCGTTGCATATTCGCGTAACAAGCTTGCTTGTGGGCGTTAGAGTGGGCGTGGCACTCTGCTAAAACAAACTTGCGCTGCGTAAGAAGCTCAGGAATCTGCATGCCAAATCTTAATAGCCTAGCTCATAGTTTCCGAGATCTCAGCCTTCATCCGGACAGACAGCAGACGGACAGACGGACATGGCTAGATCGACTCGGCTAGTGATCCTGATCAAGAATATATATACTTTATGGGGTCGGAAACGCTTCCTTCTGCCTGTTACATACTTTTCGACGAATCTAGTATACCCTATTACTCTACGAGTAACGGGTATAAATATATCCCCATTCGATGCCATATCGGTTGGCGGAAAAATCAAAGTCACACACCATAAATTAGCAAGGATGACACGCAAAATAATGAAGCGTTCCACATTTTTTAAACTAGGAGTGCTCCCTGAGTACTCTTCAGTGTACGCAGCAGAAGCTACAGCAATCCTTGACGCAATCGAGATAAGTCTAAAAAAATTCTTACAATCAACAACAAATCGATTATAATCGATACTAACAACAAAACCATGTCTTTAAAATCCGACAGAGTTATATCTATAAAACAAGAAAGAATAGAAACAGTCAACCTAATTACTCCTCGGACAGACCATCTTAATAAGACACAAAAAATAGAACTAAGCCAACTTCTCTGAAAATACCCAATACCCGACGAAAAACTGACCTATACCACAAATGTGAAAGCTGACACGCGTACGAATACTGATTCTCCAGTTTATTCAAAATTTTACCAATATCCTATGGCAATTAAAGACGAAATAGACTGACAGATAGGATAACTTTTAGAATACAACATAATAAGACCCTCAAGACCTAATAAGACCTACAGAACGGTAATAGACTACAGAAAATTAAATAGCGTAACAATAGCGGACAGATACCCCATACCAGATATTAACGGAGTTTTAGCACAATTAGGAAATAAAAAAATGTTTTCTGTGTTAGATCTCAAGAGCGGATTTAATACAATTCCTTTAAATGAAAATTAGGTGGAAAAAACTGCCTTTTCCGTGAAGAACGGAAAATATGAGTTCACAAGACTTTCATTTGGGTTAAAAAACCCACCATCAATATTCCAACGAGCATTAGACGACATTCTCAGGGAACACATAGGTAAAATCTGTTACCTTAAATAATGTCAATATTAAATGCCAACTGGACAAGTTCGAGTTCTATAAAAATAAAGTTGAGTTCTTAGGTTTTGTAATATCAGATAAAGGAAAAGAGACAAGCCCCAAAAAGATAGAAGCGATCGCCAACTACCCTTGTCCCAAAACCGTTAAGGAATTAAGAGCCTTCATTGGAGCCTCTGGATACTATAGGAGATTTATTATGGCATACGCCACGCTAGCAAAACCCCTCACGACTTTACTTAGAGGCGAGGTCGGGCGTACTTCAAAAAAGGCTTCATCGAGAAAGACCATCCACCTCAACGACGAAGCTATGCAAGCTTTTAATAAACTAAAAAGCACCCTAATATCAAAGGACGTAATATTACAATATCCAAACTTTAATTAGGAATTCGTACTAACGACAGACGCTTCCGACCAAGCAATTGGAGCAGTACTTTCACAAAAAGACAGACCAATAGCTTTCATATCTAGAACCTTATCACAAACAGAAGAAAATTACGAAACAGCTAAGAAAGAAATGTTAGCCATCTCTTGGGCTGTAAAATCGCTTAGAGGATACTTTTACGGTGACACTAAAGTCAAAATTTACACCGATCACGAACCACTTACACACGATTGTAACTGGAAAGGAGGAATTGCGATCAAGAGATGAAAATCATTCCTTTATGAATACAATAAAGAATTACTTTACAAACACGGAAAAGAAAACGTAGTGGCTGATGGTTTATCTAGAATCCCAAAAAACAATGAAATTAATTCATTAACTATAACACAACATAGCGCACAGAGTTCAGGCCACAACCTTATTTACAACGTAGAAGCACCCATAAATGCATTTAAAAATCAAATATGGGCAAATCCGGAAAATGGTCAACCAGGCCCGAAACAAGAAAATCTTCAAAATCATCGAATTTTTTGCGTATTTTCACAAATCAATGGCCATATTTTCTTAACACAGTGGAACCAAAGCATATTTCATTTGTTTTGTTGAAGAAATTTAAAAATCCAAGGAGGGCAAATAAATTTCAATTAACTGTTAATAAATCAACATGGAAAAATCGTACGTTCGCGACCGGTACTTAATTCAATGAAATAAAAACAATTGGAGATATTTCCGTGGGAACAGACTCGAATGAAAGCTACATGAATCCATTGTAAAAGTAAAGTTATTTCTTTAGAATATTCCGTCCCAATTCGCAGATATTTGCATTTTACTAGATTAAGCTAAAGTCGACTTCCATGTCGGCATGTTTTTTGCCAATATTATGAAAATGAGAGCTCAATAAATCCTATCATTTACACTAAGCTAAGAGCTAACAAAATGCTATAAAATAGCAAAAAAAAATTCAGAAAAGATTATCTTTCTATCTTTTATTTGCACTAATTGCGTACGAACGTACGTTCGCGACCCCTGGAAATGCCCATATTCATTTGTAAAGGAAATCCACCTGACTACAAATTCACTATTCCATTCCCCACATTTCATCGGCACATTATCACTCAACCGGAACTTCAAAAAAATAGTCGTATACAATTTCTAAACAAGGAAGAACGCCATATTCGAGTTCCTCGACTATCAGATACCCGTTACTCAGGTAAAGAGACAAAAGGGAAATGGAGATATGCAAGCAGCAAAGCGAAACTGAAATGCGCCACCTACCACTGATATCAATATTTGGTTATGTGAGCGGTAGACAGATTTAAGCGTTATGTGCGTAGCAAACTTTTTTTGGATCAATCGATAGGCATTGACGAGACTAATACATTTCAGTAAAAAATTTTTATCTAGCATACAAATTGTGGGCGCCACAAGCTTGGGCGGCTTGTGGGCGTTCGAGTGGGCGTGGCATATTCGCGTAAAAAATTTGCGCTGCACGTTAGGCTACGGAATCTAAATCTGAAATCCCAATTCTCTATCTTTGATAGTTTCCGAGATATCCGCGTTCATACTTACGATTTTGTGAAGTTTGTGGGCGGCTTGTGGGCGTTAAAGTGGGCGTGGCCAACTTTCTTTTGGTCTATCGATAGGTATTGATAAGAACAAAACATATCTGTTAAAACTTGTATTCTAGCATCAAAACTGTAGGAGCCACAGTTTTGGGCGGTTTGTGGGCGGTTTGTGGGCGTTAGAGTGGGCGTGGCACGCTGCTAAAACAAACTTGGGCTGCGTATAGTTTCCGAGATCTCAGCGTTCATCCGGATGGACGGACAGACGGACGGACGGACAGACGGACATGGCTAGATCGGTTCGGCTAGTGATCCTGATCAAGAATATATATACTTTATGGGGTCGGTAACGCTTCCTTCTGCCTGTTACATACTTTCCGACGAATCTAGTATACCCTTTTACTCTAAGAGTAACGGGTATAAAAAGTATCTTAAGCCTTCAGTAATAAAAGGAATTTTTACAACAGAAGAAATAATGGGAGAAATACAACAAATTTATCCAGAACATTTTAGATCCTTTAAAATCAGGTTCACACAGAATAAAGTAGAAGACATAGAAAACGAGAGTGACCAAGAAGAATTCATATTAGAAACCCATAACACAGCCCACAGAAACGCTGAAGAAAATAAAGTTCAGCTTGCAGAAAAATATTACTTCCCCAAAATGAAACAAAAGGTAATAAATTTAGTTATACAATGCAAAGTGTGTAAAGAAGGAAAATACGATAGACACCCACCTAACCCAGAAATTACAGAAGCCCCATTCCCTGAATATCCAGGACATATCATATAATTCATATTGACATTTTTTCCACAGAAAAAAAATTAGTTTTGAATGAAAGCTACATGAATCCATTGTAAAAGTAAAGTTATTACTTTAGAATATTCCGTCCCAATTCGCAGATATTTGCATTTTACTAGATTAAGCCAAAGTCGACTTCCATTTTGTGTACGTTCGCGACGGCATGTTTTTTGCCAATATTATGAAAATGATAGCTCAATAAATCCTATCATTTACACTAAGCTAAGAGCTAACAAAATGCTATAAAATAGCAAAAAAAAATTCAGAAAAGATTTTCTTTCTATTTTTTATTTGCACTAATTGCGTACGAACGTACGTTCGCGACCCCTGGAAATGCCCATATTCATTTGTAAAGGAAATCCACCTGACTACAAATTCACTATTCCATTCCCCACATTTCATCGGCACATTATCACTCAACCGGAACTTCAAAAAAATAGTCGTATACAATTTCTAAACAAGGAAGAACGCCATATTCGAGTTCCTCGACTATCAGATACCCGTTACTCAGGTAAAGGGACAAAAGGGAAATGGAGATATGCAAGCAGCAAAGCGAAACTGAAATGCGCCACCTACCACTGATATCAATATTTGGTTATGTGAGCGGTAGACAGATTTAAGCGTTATGTGCGTAGCAAACTTTTTTTGGATCAATCGATAGGCATTGACGAGACTAATACATTTCAGTAAAAAATTTTTATCTAGCATACAAATTGTGGGCGCCACAAGCTTGGGCGGCTTGTGGGCGTTAGAGTGGGCGTGGCATATTCGCGTTAAAAATTTGCGATGCGCGTTAGGCTACGGAATCTAAATCTGAAATCCCAATTCTCTATCTTTGATAGTTTCCGAGGTATCCGCGTTCATACTTACGATTTTGTGAAGTTTGTGGGCGGCTTGTGGGCGTTAAAGTGGGCGTGGCCAACTTTCTTTTGGTCAATCGATAGGTATTGATAAGAACAATACATATCAGTTAAAACTTGTATTCTAGCATCAAAACTGTAGGAGCCACAGTTTTGGGCGGTTTGTGGGCGGTTTGTGGGCGTTAGAGTGGGCGTGGCACGCTGCTAAAACAAACTTGGGCTGCGTATAGTTTCCGAGATCTCAGCGTTCATCCGGATGGACGGACAGACGGACGGACGGACAGACGGGCATGGCTAGATCGGTTCGGCTAGTGATCCTGATCAAGAATATATATACTTTATGGGGTCGGAAACGCTTCCATCTGCCTGTTACATACTTTCCGACGAATCTAGTATACCCTTTTACTCTAAGAGTAACGGGTATAAAAAGTATCTTAAGCCTTCAGTAATAAAAGGAATTTTTACAACAGAAGAAATAATGGGAGAAATACAACAAATTTATCCAGAACATTTTAGATCCTTTAAAATCAGGTTCACACAGAATAAAGTAGAAGACATAGAAAACGAGAGTGACCAAGAAGAATTCATATTAGAAACCCATAACACAGCCGACAGAAACGCTGAAGAAAATAAAGTTCAGCTTGCAGAAAAATATTACTTCCCCAAAATGAAACAAAAGGTAATAAATTTAGTTATACAATGCAAAGTGTGTAAAGAAGGAAAATACGATAGACACCCACCTAACCCAGAAATTACAGAAGCCCCATTCCCTGAATATCCAGGACATATAATTCATATTGACATTTTTTCCACAGAAAAAAAATTAGTTTTGACCGCAATAGACAAGTTTTCGAAATTAGCACAGGCAAAAATTATCAAATCAAAATCAACAGAAGAGATTAAAAAACAAGGAAGAACGCTATAGTCGAGTACCTCGACTATGAGATACCCTTTACTCAGCTAAAGGGACCAAAGGAAAATGGTGATATGCAAGCAGCAAAGCGAGATTGAAATGCGCCACCTACCGGCGGTAGACAGATTTAAGCGTTGTGGGCGTTAGAGTGGGCGTGGCAAAGTTTTTTTTGAATCAATCGATAGGTATTGACAAGACCAATACATTTCAGTTAAAATTTTTTATCTAGCATGGAAATTGTGGGCGCCACAGGCTTGGGCGGTTTGTGGGCGTTAGAGTGGGCGTGGCATATTCGCGTGACAAATTTGCGCTGCGCTCAAGCCTACGGAATCTAAATCTGAAATCCCATTTACTTATCTTTGATATTTTCCGAGATATCCGCGTTCATATTTACGATTTTTTGAAGTTTGTGGGCGGTTTGTGGGCGTAAAAGTGGGCGTGGCAAACTTTTCTTGGGTCAATCGATAGGTATTGATGAGAATAATACATTTCAGTTAAAATTTTTATTCTAGCATGAAAACTGCAGGAGCCACAGTTTTGGGCGGTTTGTGGGCGTTAGAGTGGGCGTGGCACTCTGCTGAAACAAACTTGCGCTGCGTAAGAAGCTCAGGAATCTGCACGCCTAATCTCAATAGCCTAGCTCTTATAGTTTCCAAGATCTCAGCGTTCATCCGGACGGACAGACAGACGGACAGACGGACAGACGGACAGACGGACATGGCTAGATCGACTCGGCTAGTGATCCTGATCAAGAATATATGTACTTTATGGGGTCGGAAACGCTTCCTTCTGCCTGTTACATACTTTCCGACGAATCTAGTATACCCTTTTACTCTACCAGTAACGGGTATAACAACTACACGATATTCTATTTTACTACGGTGTACCAAAACACGTTGTAATGGATAACGAAAAATCTTTTAAGTCAGCAACGATAAATTTTATGATGAAAGATCAATTAAATATTACTATTTTTAGAGCCCCACCTTATAAAAGTTCAGTTAACGGTCAGATCGAAAAGTTTCATTCCACTCTTTCTGAAATAATGCGATGCATTAAGACAAAACAAATTTACAATGCTTTTGAAGAATTGTTAAAAAGAGCCATTTATGAATATAATTACACAATCCATTCCGTTATAAAAAAAGACCGTTAGAAATATTTTTTGGCAGAAACGTTACTACTGATCCAGAACAATATGAAAAAAGCAGACGCGATAATATAGAACACCTCAAGCAAAAGCAAAAAATTGGCCTTGAAAATTACAACAAAAAAAGAAAAGACACAAACTTATTTACCAGGACAGGAAATCTTTGTTAAACAAAATACAAGATTAGGTTCAAGACTATCTCCAAGCTTTAAAAAAGAAATTGTCAAAGAAAATAGTAATACAACCGTAATTACTGAAGCAGGAAGGGTTGTTCACAAAAGTAATATTAAAGAAGATTAGGTCCGATACTCCATAGGGAAACTTTTGTCCACCTTTGTCTGATTTAAAAAAAAAAACCGTAACCTATAACTTTAAGGATGTTGTCCGTTTGGGGTTATCAGTCCGTTCGTGAGGGATCGGGCCATAGCCCTAAAATACCGCTGGCAAATTTTCTATTACAGGATGCTGTTCCTAACAATATTGTTACCATTGGTAACCGCGACCACCGACATAAAAAACTATACCGATGCTCATACAATAACAATCTACAACGGAATAGGGAAACTACAGATATCATCAGTAAAACTTATCCATTTAATTAATCTAAGCCACCACCTGAATTACTTCAAATGATGGAACCCACACAAACCAGATTAAGAAATCGCTATCATTACCATACTCTAACACACGAGATAATACAATCATTCACAGCACTCATTATACTTACAATAGAACCAAAGAAACGCCAAATCAGATCCAAAAATATGATCGGATCAGCCTGGAAATACATTGTAGGAAGCCCAGATCATGAAGACTTAGTAACAATAGAAGAAAGTTTAAACAACCTAGCATTAAATAACAATGAGCAAATAATAATTAATAACCAATTTCAGGACAGAATTAATAATTTAACAACAATTTTAAACATGTTATTAAACACTATCCAAAATGACAGTCGTTATACCCGTTACTCGTAGAGTAAAAGGGTATACTAGATTCGTCGGAAAGTATGTAACAGGCAGAAGGAAGCGTTTCCGACCCCATAAAGTACATATATTCTTGATCAGGATCACTAGCCGAGTCGATCTAGCCATGTCCGTCTGTCCGTCTGTCCGTCTGTCCGTCTGTCCGTCTGTCCGTCTGTCCGTCTGTCTGTCCGTCCGGATGAACGCTGAGATCTTGGAAACTATAAGAGCTAGGCTATTGAGATTAGGCGTGCAGATTCCTGAGCTTCTTACGCAGCGCAAGTTTGTTTCAGCAGAGTGCCACGCCCACTCTAACGCCCACAAACCGCCCAAGCCTGTGGCGCCCACAATTTCCATGCTAGATAAAAAATTTTTACTGAAATGTATTGGTCTTGTCAATACCTATCGATTGATTCAAAAAAAACTTTGCCACGCCCACTCTAACGCCCACAACGCTTAAATCTGTCTACCGCCGGTAGGTGGCGCATTTCAATCTCGCTTTGCTGCTTGCATATCACCATTTTCCTTTGGTCCCTTTAGCTGAGTAACGGGTATCTCATAGTCGAGGTACTCGACTATAGCGTTCTTCCTTGTTTTAGTAATGAAATTGCATAAAATTTACAAAATCAAGTTAGACTTATAAAAGAAGAAATAGGAAACATTAAATTCGCAATATAATGGGCCAAAATTAACGTAATAAATACCCTATTACTAAATGAATTGGAGGTAACTGAAATAAACAAGATAGTCCAAATAATATCTCCTTCTTTTTCCGTTGAAGAAATGTTAGAATTTGTTGATGTGTCTGTCTAACAAAATAAAACAACTATTATTTATATGATCAAAATTCCCGAACTTGAACCATGCAACTACGAAAACCTTATAATTAAACCTGTTATTAAGAATCATTCAGTAATACATTTAAATATTAATGAAATTTTTGTATCAAACAATAAAATATTAGCCTTACCCAAAAATTGCAAATCCAACCTCATAAAAATCTGTAAAAGAGAAAAAACAATTGACCTGAGAGAATCGAAATGTATTTCTAAGTTAGTTCAGGGAAAGGAATCGCTGTGTGACTATAGTAACTCGGACCACATAGAGCAAATAGAGGAACTAGACGATGGCGTAATACTATTCAATGACTTTGACGGCAATATTATAGCAGACAACACTTCTCGCACCTTAAAAGGCACCTTCATAATACATTTCTTCAATGGTACCATAAGTCTTAACGGAAAAAACTACATAGACAAGGAAAAAACAATAACAAAACCTGAAATACCACGAATCCAGATAACACCAGTAGAAGCTGTGCGTATACAAATTCTATCATTGGAAGCATTAAAAGCCCTACACATCAAAAATAGGAGACACTTACAAACATTGGAAAACGATACGACCATAAACCGAATCACCATTATCACTTTAACATTTGTCATTGTTCTTGTTTTAATCACATTCAGATCCTGCTTCCAAAGAAAAAAAGTCATTTTACAAGTTAAAGAAACACTTCCAAAAGTTCTAAGTAACAAGACCAACATCATATCAACCCCTAAAACAATAATTCCGGAATTTAATAACATTCCCTAACTCCTCTTGAGGACAAGAAGGATTTTGAGGAGGGAGAGTTAACAACAGAACTATTTCCTCATATTTTTCCCAGAAAATATTGTAACATTGTTAAGCACAAAAGTTTTAACATAGTAAGAGCCAGTATAAGTTCAATAACATAAAGTTCAATAACATAAACCCGAGCATCCGGTCAGCCGCAACAAAGTTAAATCGAAAATAAGTAGTAGATTAATACGGGAGCTGGCTCACTAGGTAATAAATCATGTCAAAAAAGGGGGTGGGTGTGACCCTAATTAGTCACGCATGGTTGCACACAGGTGTTTTAATGACCTAATTAGCATGATTAAGTAATAAATCATGTCAAAAAAGGGGGTGGGGGTGACCTAATTAGCATAATTAAGTAATAAATCATGTCACAAAAGGGGGTGGGGGTGACCGAATTAGTCACGCATGGTTGCACGCAGGTGTTTTAATGAACAATTAGCATGTTTAGAAAAAGGGGTGGTGGTGGCGACCCTAATTAGTCACTTAATGAGGTTAGAAAGGGGTGTGTAGGAGTGTGAGAGAGGGGTGTTATGATATGTCTTGTTTTGTCTTGTCTTGTTCTCACCCTAAAGGTGCGTGTGTGATAGGGGTGTTTTGTCATGCGTAGGATTTTGTGGTTGCTTAGAGTGATCTTTACCCGAATAGGGTGTGTAGGAGTGCAATGGTTGCACACAGGTCACTATGTTGCTTCTAACTTGCGTTAGAACGCGTTATGCGTGGGCGTTTTGTTGATTCAATTAGGGTTGTAGTGACACCTGTTTACGGTCTTGTAGTCAAAAGGTGTTGGTTTGAGGGATATTAGACCGCATACTTTTGTGGTGTTGGCTTGAGGGATATTAGACCGCATACTTTTGTGGTGTGAAACAAGCGTGAGTTCGGTAACCTCCCCCTCTTTAGCGAGCATTAGATGGGAAAGTGAGCGTAGGAGTGTAAGAGGGGTGTTGGTGGTGGTGGTTCCTAACAAAAACGTTGTTTTGTTATGCGTGGGCGTTTTGTTGATTCAATTAGGGATAGTTTTAATAGGGTAGATTCAATTAGGGTTCTAGTTGACATCTGTTAGTGTAACCTGTCTACGGTCTTGTGGTCAAAATGGTGATTGTGGTGGTGGTTCCTAACAGAACAAAAACAAATGAGATCGTTTATTTAGTCAAATACGTTTTTCTTTAATCATATTTGAAATTTTTTTCTCACGCACTTATAGAAAGAGAAAACGGTTACCTTCTAAGTTTTCAAAAAATGTATGTGTTAAGGAAAAATGTGGATAGTAGTTCAGTTTTAGAAAACTATTCGTTTTACAAGGGGTGTTTTGTCATGCGTATGAATTTGTAAAACTATATTTAGGCGGAGGAGGAGGAGGAAGGAAAGTTGTTTTGTTATGCGTGGGCGTTTTGTTGATTCAATTAGGGTTGTAGGTGACACCTGTCTACGGTCTTGTGGTCAAAAGGTGTTGGTTTGAGGGATATTAGACCGCATACTTTTGTGGTGTTGGCTTGAGGGATATTAGACCGCATACTTTTGTGGTGTGAAACAAGCGTGAGTTCGGTAACCTCCCCCTCTTTAGCGAGCATTAGATGGGAAAGTGAGCGTAGGAGTGTAAGTGGGGTGTTGGTGGTGGTGGTGGTTCCTAACAGAATATACACGAAAACGTTGTTTTGTTATGCGTGGGCGTTTTTTTGTTTCAATTAGGGTTTTATATGAAATCTATTAGTGTAACCTGTCTACGGTCTTGTGGTCAAAATGGTGGTGGTGGTTGTGGTTCCTAACAGAATATACATAAAAACAAATGAGATCGTTTATTTAGTCAAATACGTTCATATTTAATCATATTTGAAAATTTTTTCTCACGCGCCTTTAGAAAGAGAAAACGGTTACCTTTTAAGTTTTCAAAAAAATGTATGTGTTAAGGAGAAATGTGGTTCTACGTTCTGACTTTTCCTGGTTGATGAGTTTACAAAACCTAAAACAGTAAAAAATTTAAATCGAAAGACAAAAGATGACTGAAATCAACAGCCAAATTAACCACTCTGACTTTAAAATAAATGAAGATTTGTTGATTGAAATAAGAATCTTTAAGGAAATTTTAAAGGTTTCCAAGAAGTCGCGACTGGAATTCGGTAGTATCTATTACGATACTATAGAAGAGTTGGACATCCTGAAATGGCGCTTGGTGGATTTGCAGAGCGAAAACAATATCGATTCCCATCTCTTTGATATTGAAAACGTGGAAAATCGAATCACCGAGCTGATGATGGAGACACCAAGTTACAACACCAAATTGATCTTCACGATGCGGAAATCGAAAATAATCTGATGTCACGACTGCTACTGGAAGTTAAGGAGATGATTTTTCGTATAAGGGATTCAATATCAGACTTAGAATGTCTTAAACTTAATGGTGAGGCAGACCAATGTGATTTGGTCAGCGCTATGTCTCGCGAGGACGACCCTATCTTAAAATTTAATCTTAAAAAAAGATTTGATGCAATATCATGTAATATCAGAGCTCGCAAATAACTGTTGACCGTTTTTCTTCTCGTGCTCTCGTTGCGAGCAAAACCGAAAAAGGTCCTACTGTCTCTGTTCGTGAACGGTTGCACTCTTTAATAAGCTCTCATATTTAGGCGCATAATGCCATCTCTATCCTATGTAACAGAAATCCGATATACATATATATATATATACTTTTTTTCCTTTCTGGCAACGCTGCTACGACGGCGTCTTTTTGTGAAATTCGTATCAGTATCAAATAGGCTTGGGTAATTGTTTGCAATGGAACAATTAAAATCATTGGTGAAAAGCCGTGCCAGACTCAAGTCCAACATCACACGTGTCTTGGCATGGGCTGAACAAACGGAGATTGCTACACACACAGAGATCGTCACACGGATAGATCTTCTCAACGAAGTTTGGAAGGAGTTCAACCAGTTCAGCGATTGCATTGCGCTTCACGAGGAAGTGGAAGGCTATGTCGATCCGGAGATCGACAATGCGGTCTACGAAGCAAAATATCTAAGGGCAAGCGCTATTCTAAAGGAAAGGAGTAATGATCTTCAACCGGGGACATCTACGGGCAGTGCGAGTGGCAGCAACGGGCTACATTCAAACAACGATGCAATCTTGAACTTGCTGCAACAAAACCAACAACTATTTGAGCGACTTGCTGTAAGTCAGAGCACCCCGAACACGCCTGATCATGTTGGTGGTGACGTCACATTAGCGAATTCTCGGAACTCGGTACTCACGGCGAATTCAAATCTAAGCGAATTGCCAAAAATTCAAATCAAACGGTTCTCGGGCAACTACACAGAGTGGCCATCCTTTCAAGACATTTATGAAAGCACAATTCATAACAAACAGCATTTGTCCAACACCCAGAAGTTCCATCACTTAAAAACACTACTCGTTGATGAGGCTGCCAACTTGGTTCGACACTTGGCAATTACGGACACGGCTTACAACACTGCATGGGAACGTCTTAAGGAAAGATACAATCGTCCACGGCACATTGTAAATTCGTTTTTGGAACAGTTTATGAGCCTGCCAACAACTACAAAGATCGATTCAACAGTTCTACGGAAGGTTTCGGACGGAGCAAACGAAATTGTTCGTGGATTGGATGCGGTTAATCAGACGGGACGCGATTGTTGGATCATCTATCTAGCCCTAGAGAAACTTGACGCTGACACACGGCGCAGGTGGATTGAGCGCAGCATGGAGACAGACTCACCCACTTTGGAGGAATTCTTCAAGTTTCTCGATTCTCGCTGCGAGGAACTGGAGCTGAGCAAAAGGGAGCTTGCGACTGGAAGCAAGACAACAACACATCCTGAAAAGCCAAAAAGGATCACACAATCAATGGTTGCAGTTGAAAGTAGCGGCTGCAACAAATGTAGTTCGACAGAACACACTCTATATGGCTGTCAGCAGTTTCTGGATATGTCTGGACTGCAGAGGCGATCATTTGTGAAGGAGAAATCACTATGCTACAACTGCTTGCGACCTGGTCATGGAGTCAACAGGTGCAAGTCAACATACAAGTGCAGGCAATGCAAAGGAAATCATCACTCTCTTCTTCATGTCCAACCGATTCCACAGGCTAGTGGGAATCTTGCCCAGATAGTGGAGGGGGACGAGCAAAACTTAAGCGCGTCTAACACAAACTCAGTGACACTCAGTCATTTGGCCCAAGGAGCGGGCACCCAAAAGGTTGTATGTGCACAAGGCACTGCAAAATCTACACATCTAACGGAAATCAAACGGAGCATATTACCAACTGCTATGGTGTATGTTAAAAACGCAAACGGTGACCACGTAACATGCCGTCTTCTATTGGACACAGGATCAGAGCTATCTTATGTATCTGAGCGTTGCATCCAAGCTCTCGGACTGACACGGTCGGCATCACGCATTTTGGTTACGGGAATCTCTTCCGTAAAAGCAGACACGACAATGGGATGCAGCACGCTTCAAATCAAGTCTCGCATATCCGATGATCGTTTGGTTGTCTATGCCCACGTGTTAGGCAGAATCACCTCATCCCTGGAACGCCAAAATATCGACGCATCGACACTCGAGGTATTTAAGGATCTGCAGCTGGCAGATACACACTTCAACGCAAACACACCAGTTGATATACTATTGGGAAGCGAACACGTATGGTCAGTGTTCACAGGACGAAAGATGTACGACAACAAGGGTAATCTTATCGCTATTTCGTCGGTATTCGGATGGGTTATCACTTCACTCATCACATCGAACGCAAGCAACGCTATTGCACTAACCACAACAATGGATATCGACAACACGCTACAGAAGTTTTGGGAACTGGAGAACGTTCAAAGCAACACAAAATTGTAACCGGAAGACGAACAGGTCGAGAAGCACTTTCTCGCCACCCACAGTCGCGATGAAAACGGGAAGTATGTCGTGGAACTTCCATTCAACACGGAAAATCCTGAATTTGGAGAAACTCTACATGGAGCTCTTAAACGTTTCAAATCGGTGGAGCGACGACTACAACAAAACGAGCAGCTGCGGACACAGTACGTATTCTTTATGCGGCAGTATATCAACCTGGGGCACATGCGTGAGGTGCCGCCAGAGGAAATCGCTACTGGGAATCAGTTCTTTCTTCCCCACCACCCAGTGCTTGGCCGAAAACTGCGAGTGGTCTTTGATGGATCCTTTCGCGACGCCAATGGTAAGGCCTTAAATGACACTCTTTTCACAGGGCCCAGTATCCAACGCGATTTATTTGCTGTGTGCCTACGCTTTCGAATGTACAAGTTCGCATTCTCAGCGGACATCGTTAAAATGTTCCGCCAAATATGGGTGAACGAAAAGCACAGAAACTACCAGAAGATCGTTTGGAGAGATGATCCATCCGATCTGATCAAGCATTTCCAATTGTGCACTGTAACCTACGGAACGTCATGTGCGCCATTCCTGGCGGTACGAGTGCTGGAACAACTCGCTGTGGATCATCAAGAGGAATACCCGAATGCTTCAAAAATCCTACTGGAGGATTTTTATGTCGATGATGTCCTTACTGGGTCAAACAATGAGGATGAATTACGTCGAAACCGAGACGAGTTGATTCAGCTGATGTCGTGCGCAAATCTTGAACTCGGGAAATGGGTATCCAATACCTCATTCATACAAACGGATGATACCGACGCAAAATCGTCGCCAGTTAAGGTTCTCGGACTACACTGGCATCCTGGGAAAGACACTCTAACGTACAACATAAATCTAGCAGCAAATCCTGATTGCACAAAGAGACAAGTCTTGTCCGACGTCTCCAGGATATTTGATCCTCTCGGACTCTTGGCACCCATTGTAATCCAATTTAAGATTATTTTCCAAAAACTCTGGCTCTTAAACTTGGATTGGGATGACCCGCTCCCAACTAAACTAGCGGACAACTGGCTGAAGTGGAGAGCAGATCTAGACACGCTACAAAAATTCCAATTACCACGCTTCGTTGCCAACGACGCAGACAACATCGAGCTCCACGGATTTTCTGATGCCTCAACCAAGGCGTATGCTGCTGTGGTATACAGCAGAGTTACAAATGACGACGGATCCATCTCAGTGTCCCTTGTGGCTGCGAAGACAAGGGTGGCGCCACTGAAACAACAATAATTGCCACGCCTGGAGCTTTGCGCAGCGCTTCTTCTAAGCCAACTCATTCGTTCGATCTCTTCTGGATTACGCCACAAGAACATAACTGTTTTTGCCTGGTCCGAGTCATCAATAGTGCTCTCCTGGTTATCCTATGCACCAGCCCAACTAAAGACTTTTGTTGGAAACCGAACCTCGGAAATCCTTGACACTATTCCTAGGAAGGCCTGGCGGCACGTAGACTCCAAATCAAACCCAGCTGACTGCGCTTCCAGCGGTCTGATGGCTGCTGACCTCATCGACTTCTATTTGTGGTGGAATGGACCTTTGTGGCTACGGGACCAGGATCAATACCTGGTAAAGTTGAACGATTCACGATTTGGTTTATCTCTTTCAGACAAACGCATTCAAGGAGAAGTCAAGACAAACTGTTTGGCTACACTGGCTGTTGCAACTCAGGTTCATCCACTCGATGATCTGATCGCACGAGTATCTTCTTGGCTCAAGCTCGTTCACATTGTCGCCTATGTGAAGCGATTCATTCAACGCACACAAAATCCATCCTGCGATAAGGCGTCAAGAGCTCTTACTTTTGAAGAGATTAAGGCAGCAAGGATCATTTGTATAAAACACGCGCAACGCTGTTTTCACGAGGACTATCAATTGCTCCTTGCCAAGAAACCCCTAAGGAACCGATCGCAGCTAGTCAAACTTGCACCAATGATAGACGAAAACGATTTGCTGAGGGTAGGCGGACGACTGCACCAATCGCAATTGTCCCGAGAGGCAAAACACCCAGTTTTGCTACCAAAAACGCACCGCATCTCGAAGCTGATCCTGGAACACGAGCACCGAGTAAATCTTCACCCTGGCGTTTCTTCCCTGTTTGTAATCATTCGTCAGAGATTCTGGATAATTGGAGCACGTAATCTCATTCGCAGAATAACACACGACTGTTTATCCTGCTTTCGTCAACGCTACCACACTGCCCAACAACAAATGGCTGATTTACCCAGCGTGCGTGTCACTCAAGCCCTTCCATTTGTCAATACTGGTTGCGACTATGCAGGTCCAATCTTTCTGAAGGATGCCAAAGTTCGGAAGCCACGTATCAGCAAGGGCTACATTTGCCTGTTTGTCTGCATGGTCACCTCGGCCATACACCTGGAACTTGCCACAGATCTGACAACAGAAACCTTCCTGGCTGCCTTGCGGCGCTTCATATCCCTGCGTGGCAAGTGTAGCAAGATCTACAGCGACAACGGTACAAACTTTATTGGAGCTAAGCGATCCCTCAACGAAATGCAAGAATTGCTTTCATCACAACAACATAAGGACATCGTCACATCCACTCTGGCGGATGATGGAATTCAATGGGTCCTCATTCCCCCTAGATCTCCTCATTGGGGAGGGAAATGGGAGTCGGCAGTTCGCTGTGTCAAACTGCATCTGCGCCGCGTCACCGGCAATTCAACGCTCACCTTCGAACAAATGCGCACCTTGCTTGCTCAAGTCAGCGCAGTGATAAATTCACGTCCCTTGTGCTACACATCGGATACCGAGAACAACTACTTATCACCCGCCCACTTCTTAATTGGGCGACCGTTAACCACCTTTCCAGATCCTGACTTAAGCCACATCCCTGTGGGGCGATTAGGATATTGGCAAAGCATCCAGGCTATGCTTCAAGGATTCTGGAAGAAATGGCATCAGGAGTATCTGACTACTCTGCAACAACGTCCGAAATGGACCACTTCAACACCCAACCTCTCGATTGGTGATGTAGTTCTCGTTAAGGAGTCCAATACCCCACCAGCATCTTGGCACATCGCACGGGTTATGGAAACCTATCCAGGGAAGGACAACCTCGTTCGAGCAGTCAAATTGAAGACATCAACTGGAGAGATGATCAGACCGATCACGAAGGTTGCTGTTTTGCCCCATTCAGAAACTGTGTTTCAGGGCGGGCCGGGATGTTCGTGAACGGTTGCAGTCTTTAATAAGCTCTCATATTTAGGCGCATAATGCCATCTCTATCCTATGTAACAGAAATCCGATATACATATATATATATATACTTTTTTTCCTTTCTGGCAACGCTGCTACGACGGCGTCTTTTTGTGAAATTCGTATCAGTATCAAATAGGCTTCGCAACTGGCAAGAATAAAATTACATACAGTCCACACATCCAAATCGTTTATATTTCTAACCAGTCTCGCTCTCGCACTGAGCAAGAGACACTTGCTGTCATCATTTATGTTTTCTGTTGAGCGCTTTTCGTTGAGCTCGTTGTATGTTGCTCCTTAAAGAGCAGTGCGTAAATAGCGGAACGGGAAACGCTCGCACGATGACAGTCAACAAAAGACCGATTGACCGAAAAACTCAACGCAAACGGTCTTTACATTTACTTTCGTTGTTGTGAAAAAGAAATAAAATAATTTGTTTAATACAACATTTTAAATTTATTTTCAAATGTTTTGGTTAACAAGTTCCATTTCGATTCCATAAAACAAATTGATATCAAAAAGCAATAAAAAGTTTCAGAATATGTTGTTTTTACATTTTATTTTAACATTTAACATTTTTTATATATTATGTGTTAAGCTTTATAACTAATAAGGCGTTCAGATTCTCTGCACTAATCGAACTTCTTCGTTCACTTAATATAAAGTGTAAGGCTGAGAATGCCCGTTCGGCTGCAAAACCGACGATTAACGATTTGCTTGCCTATGCGTGTGAGTGTATACCAATACATACGCAAAAGACCGTTTGCCTCACCTGAACAGGACAAAACGGTCCTGGAACAACCATAACAAAACAGAATAGAAAAAAAAAGGTTTTGCTCTGAGCGCGAGCGAGCTCATTCAAGAACCCATAAATCGGTTGCTCTCTGAGTCTTTTCGTAAAGAATCAGGAAAAGACACATATTTCCAGAAAACGAGAAACGGTCAACAGTTATTTGCGAGCTCTGTGTAATATTAATAATTGGGAAACTCTATTGATAAATCTAAAAAATTGTAAGATATGTTATGAATATTATTTGAATGCGATTAATGAATAATTTTCTGAAATAAATAATTTTGAAAATATACAAAGAATAATTATGTATTATTCATGGGATATTATCACAAAAACATTATTATCTCTGTTGGCTTAATAATTTTTAATAATTTAATTCTAAGAATGAAATAAACTCAAAAACCAGTTTTTGAAAATTTTTAATATTGATTAGAAGAAGAGAGACGGAAATATATTGTGCATTACAAATACCTTGAGAGTCAGTTCTATGAGGTTGTAAACCAGTGTCTGAATGGTATGGAGTTGGCAGCCATTTGTTAAAAATTGGTATTCACCAGCGGTAATCTGTGAAATCAATAGATTAGAAAATTAAACTGCAAATACTAAACTCTTCTCCAGGGATTGTAGATGGTAAATTGAATTGTAGGTAAATCTTGTCTTTTTAGAGTCTGATATCTTTGACTATATTCTGCTAGTTACATGTTATGAGTTATTATCTGGGATTTCGGGTGCTCAATAATCCCATAAAATTACAAAAAGCTTAACAATTTACTGTTAGGAAAAGATCAGAAATATAACGAAAATAAAGTAGAGGATGCCATAAAAGAGGCAGGTCAGAACCAGTTTAAAAATTGTGTACATTGCTTAGAAAGAAAAGGAGAAAATCAAAAGAAATGTACAGTTTAGGTAGCTGGGGCAGCCATTGGAAAAGTCAAATCTGTTACAGTGGTGGGTGTGGCTAGGGGTTGAAGCATGCAATACAATTCTAAACCTGTTTACATGATGAATAAAAGGATGTTAGTTAGAGAAGGATGGAAATATCTTAAATATGAATTACAAGTACCCATCTATGTTGCGGAGGTTGGTCGGGGTTGACAAACCATCATTATTAAATATGAGGAACATACATTTCACCGGTGGGGAATTAGAGGGATCCAAAAGATCAGTTTTATGAGAGAAGAGTAATACTGTTTTTGGTAAATTAAATAGACACATGAAAACTTATTACTCAATTAGTTAGTTAGAGAATAGTTAGAGAGTTAGTTAGTTAGAGAATATCATACAACTAGATTTGTCAAGCATTTTGATGGAAAAATCAAAGCATTGAAATAATATATATTTTTTTATTATCCAAATAGAAGAAATTTTCGTTTTTGGTCAAGGGATATTATTCCATGAATTTTTCCATTACCTTGACCTTTGCGCCTGCATCAAGGCATTTTAGCAATCCTTTGTAACAACTATTTGTGTTGTTGGTAACAGTTATAAATTGTTCGCAAATAAAAAATACTTTCCTAATTATATATTTTATGACCTCTTTTATGAAGGGATAATATTCCATGAATTTTTTCCAATACCTTGACCTTTGCGCCTGCGTCGAGGCATTTAAACAAATCCTTTGTAACAAGTATTAGTGTTGTTGGTAACAGTTATACATTGTTCGCAAATAAAAAATACTTTCCTAGTTATATATTTTATGACCTTTTTTTATGACCTTTGCGCCTGCGTCGAGGCATTTTAGCAATCCTTTACACCACCATCGGTGTTTATTGTAGGTAACCAACTTGACTCTGGGGTTATGGTACGGTTAGCAATGGGTGGTTTGCTTAATGGGATTTAAATTATCGGTGACAAATTTATAAGTGAAAGTCACAGACATTTTTGGAGAAAGGATACAATTGGTCATTTAGGTGTGGGTATACACATTTGTTATGGTGATAGAAAATGGGATAATCACAGTGTTTTTTTTTTTACTGTATTACGTCGGAGCGATTTCAATTACTTTCACAATTATAGTTAGTTTTAAATCGTTTTTGACATTCATATATTTTGTTCTTTCTAGACATTTTATTGTAGTTAATAACTATAGTTATGGGATGTAAGGCTAGCTATCGTAGTTAAGATTTAATTTATTATACCTACATAAGATGAAAGAACATGAAAAATGAAAATGTTTTATTTTAACAATATACTAGTTAAAGTGGATGATATTAATATATATTTTTAGTATCTGTCATATTGAATCAAAATTGTTTATCAAAACAGCTTCTAAACAGCTTTTAGACAGCTTGTGAACAATTTATTTCTTAATTAGTTTTACAATCACAGGATACATCTTCCCCCAACATAATCGGATATGTTCCTCTAAGATTTATATATAAATCTTGAGATATTTTGGCTTTGCGTTCTTTCTCACGTACATAGCAAACACATTGAAAATCAGAGTGTAAGCTTTTACTTCACATCGAAAGTCGTCTAGTGATCAGGAATTTTTGATCATTCTTAACAAAAGACTGTAAAAGCTCGTAGACGTTAATAACAACTAGTAACCAGCTAATAATAATAAGTAAACATCAAATAAACAGATACTAAACATATAGAAACCAGATACTAAACAGCTAGTAAACAACTTGTATACATCTACTAAACAACTTGTATACATCTGGTAAACAACTTGTATACATCTACTAAACATATAGAAACCAGATACTAAACATCTTGTATACATCTGCTAAACATATAGTAACCAGCTAATAAAAACTAGTAAGCAACTAATAGACAAGCAGATAGTAACCATCTAATAATAGCTCATAACAGTTAATTAAAGCTAGTAATCAAAGTCCAAGCAGCTCATCATGAATCACGAAAACCAGATGAGTATTGTAATTAAAGAGTTTTTTAAACTTATTCAGAATCTTAGACAATGATGCCTTACTCATACAAATAGTATACAAATAGAATAGAACTAGAAAACTAGAACTAGAAAAATAGTTGACAACAAAAACCGATATTACCAGGTCCCAACACCTCTATCATAAATTTGAATCAGAAATTAAATTGAAAGACGCTCCTATGCTAGCTAATGATGCTTTCAAAATATGTTATAATATCATTATGGGCTAGAACAAATAAATGCTTTAAAAATAATCCAACATCTGAGAAAGATTACATTGTGAGAACTATTTTACATCTATCTATGGGAACCAAGCGAAAATCTGCGTTTGGAACGAAGATTAATAACCGACATGTTTCTTACAGAGGGATGGAGTAAGAAAATTAATTATATACAAATATATATAAAATATAATTAATTATGAATTTAAGGAAATATGTTTACAATAATAAAATATATAAAAAATATTGAATGATCCTAAAAATGTTGTCTCTGACTGTAATTAAAACTACAGGTACAAATAAAAGGGAAGTATTTTATTCAATGTCCTTGGGTCTTGGTCATGTGACTTTGATGACGGTAAGGTAATGATAGTTCACACTGCAAGTGTGATTGGCTAACACATCTTAGAAACTTTAAATTGTGTACTTTGATAGTTCTTAATAAGAGACTATAGCAACTATAATACTTGTTAACATTTAGTAACCATCTAAAACCAAGTACTTTACAGATACTGTTACTATCTGTACATCCATCCATTAATAATATCGTACATCTTAATTTTTGTAAAATCGCTTAGAGTTACATGGGGAATTTTCCAGATTTTATTCGTAATTTCCAGTTTAAAAGTTTGTTCATTTCTGGTTTGTTCAAGATTCACCGAGATTCTTAGTTAGCATCAACACTAGGTCGTGTTTACAATTTAACAAAACTTTTTTATAATCCTCAGCAAATCCCAACAAATTTTTTAATGGTACAGAAAAGTTAAAGGTGGGTCCCGTAGAAACTTCATCTCCACTGCTCCATCCGGAATTTAATAGATTTTGACTTTGAAGATTATCCAGAGATATATAATTTTTTAGGGTAGTACTCATATTGACATGGACTTGACACGTTGAACACGTTGTATTTAGATGTTACCTAGCAGTATTTTGATGGTAACTTTCTCTTTAGTCTTGTTTTTGGATGGTTACTTTTGAATAGTACCTGAACAGTACTTGGTTTTGGATGGTTACTATCTGTACAGTATCTGTAAAGTACTTGGTTTTAGATGGTAACTAAATGGTAACAAGTATTATAGTTGCTATAGTCTCTTATTAAGAATTATCAAAGTACACAAGTTAAAGTTTCTAAGATGTGTTAGCCAATCACACTTGCAGTGTGAACTATCATTACCTTACCGTCATCAAAGTCACATGCCCAAGACCCAAGGACATTGAATAAAATACTTCCCCTTCATTTGTACCTGTAGTTTTAATTACAGTCAGAAACAAAATTTTTAGGATCATTCAATATTTTGTATATATTTTATTATTGTAAACATATTTCATTAAATTCATAGTTAATTATATTTTATGTATATTTGTAAATAATTAATTTTCTTACTCCATCCCTCTGTAAGAAACATGTCGGTTATTAATCTTCGTTCCAAACGCAGATTTTCGCTTGGTTCCCATAGATAGATGTAAAATAGTTCTCACAATGTAATCTTTCTCAGATGTTGGATTATTTTTAAAGCATTCATTTGTTCTAACCCATAATAATATTATAGCATATTTCGAAAGCATCATTAGCTAGCATAGGAGCGTCTTTCAATTTAATTTCTGATTCAAATTTATGATAGAGGTGTTGGGACCTGGTAATATCGGTTTTTGTTGTCAACTATTTTTCTAGTTCTAGTTTTCTAGTTCTATTCTATTTGTATACTATTTGTATGAGTAAGGCATCATTGTCTAATATTCTGAATAAGTTTAATAAACTCTTTAATTACAATACTCATCTGTTTTTCGTGATTCATGATGAGCTGCTTGGACTTTGATTACTAGCTGTAATTAACTGTTATGAGCTATTATTAGATGGTTACTATCTGCTTGGTAGATGTCTATTAGTTGCTTACTAGTTTTTATTAGCTGGTTACTATATGTTTAGCAGATGTATACAAGATGTTTAGTATCTGGTTTCTAAATGGTTAGTAGATGTATACAAGTTGTTTACCAGATGTATACAAGTTGTTTAGTAGATGTATACAAGTTGTTTACTAGCTGTTTAGTATCTGGTTTCTATATGTTTAGTATCTGTTTACTTGATGTTTACTTATTATTATTAGCTGGTTACTAGTTGTTATTAACGTCTACGAGCTTTTACAGTCTTTTGTTAAGAATGATCAAAAATTCCTGATCACTAGACGACTTTCGATGTGAAGTAAAAACTTACACTCTGATTTTCAATGTGTTTGCTATGTACGTGAGAAAAAACGCAAAGCCAAAATATCTCAAGATTTATATATAAATCTTAGAGGAACATATCCGATTATGTTGGGGGAAGATGTATCCTGTGATTGTAAAACTAATTAAGAAATAAATTGTTCACAAGCTGTCTAAAAGCTGTTTAGAAGCTGTTTTGATAAAAAATTTTGATTCATAATGACAGATACTAAAAATATATATTAATATCATCCACTTTAACTAGTATATTGTTAAAATAAAACATTTCCATTTTTCATGTTCTTTCATCTTATGTAGGTATAATAAATTAAATCTTAACTACGATAGCTAGCCTTACATCCCATAACTATAGTTATTAGCTACAATAAAATGTCTAGAAAGAACAAAATATATGAATGTCAAAAACGATTTAAAACTAACTATAATTGTGAAAGTAATTGAAATCGCTCCGACGTAATACAGTAAAAAAAAAAAACACTGTGATTATCCCATTTTCTATCACCATAACAAATGTGTATACCCACACCTAAATGACCAATTGTATCCTTTCTCCAAAAATGTCTGTGACTTTCACTTATAAATTTGTCACCGATAATTTAAATCCCATTAAGCAAACCACCCATTGCTAACCGTACCATAACCCCAGAGTCAAGTTGGTTACCTACAATAAACACCGATGGTGGTGTAAGGGATTGCTAAAATGCCTCGACGCAGGCGCAAAAGTTATAAAAAAGGTCATAAAATATATAACTAGGAAAGTATTTTTTATTTGCGAACAATTTATAACTGTTACCAACAACACTAATACTTGATACAAAGGATTTGTTTAAATGCCTCGACGCAGGCGCAAAGGTCAAGGTATTGGAAAAAATTCATGGAATATTATCCCTTCATAAAAGAGGTCATAAAATATATAATTAGGAAAGTATTTTTTATTTGCGAACAATTTATAACTGTTACCAACAACACAAATAGTTGTTACAAAGGATTGCTAAAATGCCTTGATGCAGGCGCAAAGGTCAAGGTAATGGAAAAATTCATGGAATATTATCCCTTGACCAAAAACGAAAATTTCTTCTATTTGGATAATAAAAAAATATATATTAATTCAATGCTTTGATTTTTCCATCAAAATGCTTGATAAATCTAGTTGTATGATATTCTCTAACTAAGTAACTCTCTAACTAATCTCTAACTAACTGATTGAGTAATAAGTTTTCATGTGTCTATTTAATTTACCAAAAACAGTATTGCTCTGCTCTCATAAAATTGATCTTTTGGATCCCTCTAATTCCCCACCGGTGAAATGTATGTTCCTCATACTTAATAATGATGGTTTGTCAACCCCGACCAACCTCCGCAACATAGATGGGTACTTGTAATTCATATTTAAGATATTTCCATCCTTCTCTAACTAACATCCTTTTATCCATCATGTAAACAGGTTTAGAATTGTATTGCATGCTTCAACCCCTAGCCACACCCACCACTGTAACAGATTTGACTTTTCCAATGGCTGCCCCAGCTACCTAAACTGTACATTTCTTTTGATTTTCTCTTTTTCTTTCTAAGCAATGTACACAATTTTTAAACTAGTTCTGACCTCCCCCTTTTATGGCATCCTCTACTTTATTTTCGTTATATTTCTGCTCTTTTCCTAACAGTAGATTGTTAAACTTTTATAATTTTATGGGATTATTGAGCACCCGAAATCCCAGATAATAACTCATAACATGTAATTAGCAGAATATAGTCAAAGATATCAGACTCTAAAAAGACAAGATTTACCTACAATTCAATTTACCATCTACAATCCCTGGAGAAGAGTTTAGTATTTGCAGTTTAATTTTCTAATCTATTGAATTCACAGATTCCCGCTGGTGAATACCAATTTTTAACAAATGGCTGCCAACTCCATACCATTCAGACACTGGTTTACAACCTCATTGAACTGACTCTCAAGGTATCTGTAATGCACAATATATTTCCGTCTCTCTTCTTCTAATCAATATTAAAAATTTTCAAAAACTGGTTTTGGAGTTCATTTTATTCTTAGAATTAAATTATTAAAAATTATTAAGCCAACAGAGATAATAATGTTTTTGTGATAATATCCCATGAATAATACATAATTCTTCTTTGTATATTTTCAAAATTATTTATTTCAGAAAATTATTCATTAATCGCATTCAAATAATATTCATAATATATCTTACAATTTTTTAGATTTATCAATAGAGTTTCCCAATTATTAATATTACACAGAGCTCGCAAATAACTGTTGACCGTTTCTCGTGGTCTAGAAATATGTGTCTTTTCCTGACTCTTTACGAAAAGACTCAGAGAGCAACCGATTTATGGGTTCTTGAATGAGCTCGCTCGCGCTCAGAGCAAAACCTTTTTTTTCTATTCTGTTTTGTTATGGTTGTTCCAGTTTTGTCCTGTTCAGGTGAGGCAAACGGTCTTTTGCGTATGTATTGGTATACACTCACACGCATAGGCAAGCAAATCGTTAATCGTCGGTTTTGCAGCCGAACGGGCATTCTCAGCCTTACACTTTATATTAAGTGAACGAAGAAGTTCGATTAGTGCAGAGAATCTGAACGCCTTATTAGTTATAAAGCTTAACACATAATATATAAAAAATGTTAAATGTTAAAATAAAATGTAAAAACAACATATTCTGAAACTTTTTATTGCTTTTTGATATCAATTTGTTATATGGAATCGAAATGGAACTTGTTAACCAAAACATTTGAAAATAAATTTAAAATGTTGTATTAAACAAATTATTTTATTTCTTTTTCACAACAACGAAAGTAAATGTAAAGACCGTTTGCGTTGAGTTTTTCGGTCAATCGGTCTTTTGTTGACTGTCATCGTGCGAGCGTTTCTCGTTCCGCTCTTTACGCACTGCTCATTAAGGAGCAACATACAACGAGCTCAACGAAAAGCGCTCAACAGAAAACATAAATGATGACAGCAAGTGTCTCTTGCTCAGAGCGAGAGCGATACAGTAGGAACTTTTTCGGTTTTGCTCGCAACGAGAGCACGAGAAGAAAAACGGTCAACAGTTATTTGCGAGCTCTGATATTACATGATATTGCATCATATCTATTTTTAAGATTAAATATTAAGATAGGGTCGTCCTCGCGAGACATAGCGCTGACCAACTCACATTGGTCTGCCTCACCATTAAGTTTAAGACATTCTAAGTCTGATATTGAATCCCTTATACGAAAAATCATCTCCTTAACTTCCAGTAGCAGTCGTGACATCGGATTATTTTCGATTTCCGCATCGTGAAGATCAATTTGGTGTTGTAACTTGGTTGTCTCCATCATCAGCTCGGTGATTCGATTTTCCACGTTTTCAATATCAAAGAGATGGGAATCGATATTGTTTTCGCTCTGCAAATCCACCAAGCGCCATTTCAGGATGTCCAACTCTTCTATAGTATCGTAATAGATACTACCGAATTCACGTCGCGACTCCTTGGAAACCTTTAAAACTTCCTTAAAGATTCTTATTTCAATCAACAAATCTTCATTTATTTTAAAGTCAGAGTGGTTAATTTGGCTGTTGATTTCAGTCATCTTTTGTCTTTCGATTTAAATTTTGTACTGTTTTAGGTTTTGTAAACTCATCAACCAGGAAAAGTCAGAACGTAGAACCACATTTCTCCTTAACACATACATTTTTTTGAAAACTTAAAAGGTAACCGTTTTCTCTTTCTATAAGCGCGTGAGAAAAAATGTTCAAATATGATTAAATAAAAACGTATTTGACTAAATAAACGATCTCATTTGTTTTTATGTATATTCTGTTAGGAACCACAACCACCACCACCATTTTGACCACAAGACCGTAGACAGGTTACACTAATAGATTTCATATAAAACCCTAATTGAATCAAAAAAACGCCCACGCATAACAAAACAACGTTTTTGTGTATATTCTGTTAGGAACCACCACCACCACCACCACCAACACCCCTCTTACACTCCTACGCTCACTTTCCCATCTAATGCTCGCTAAAGAGGGGGAGGTTATCGGACTCACGCTTGTTTCACACCACAACAGTATGCGGTCTAGTATCCCTCAAACCAACACCACAAAAGTATGCGGTCTAATATCCCTCAAACCAACACCTTTTGACCACAAGACCGTAGACAGGTTACACTAACAGATGTCAACTACAACCCTAATTGAATCAACAAAACGCCCACGCATAACAAAACAACTTCCCTTCCTCCTCCTCCTCCGCCTAAATATAGTTTTACAAATTCATACGCATGACAAAACACCCCTTGTAAAACGAATAGTTTTCTAAAACTGAACTACTATCCACATTTTTCCTTAACACATAAATTTTTTGAAAACTTAGAAGGTAACCGTTTTCTCTTTCTATAAGCGCGTGAGAAAAAATTTTCAAATATGATTAAATAAAAACGTATTTGACTAAATAAACGATCTCATTTGTTTTTATGTATATTCTGTTAGGAACCACAACCACCACCACCATTTTGACCACAAGACCGTAGACAGGTTACACTAATAGATTTCATAAAAAACCCTAATTGAATCAAAAAAACGCCCACGCATAACAAAACAACGTTTTTGTGTATATTCTGTTAGGAACCACCACCACCAACACCCCTCTTACACTCGTACGCTCACTTTCCCATCTAATGCTCGCTAAAGAGGGGGAGGTTATCGGACTCACGCTTGTTTCACACCACAACAGTATGCGGTCTAATATCCCTCAAACCAACACCACAAAAGTATGCGGTCTAATATCCCTCAAACCAACACCTTTTGACCACAAGACCGTAGACAGGTTACACTAACAGATGTCAACTACAACCCTAATTGAATCAACAAAACGCCCACGCATAACAAAACAACTTCCCTTCCTCCTCCTCCTCCGCCTAAATATAGTTTTACAAATTCATACGCATGACAAAACACCCCTTGTAAAACGAATAGTTTTCTAAAACTGAACTACTATCCACATTTTTCCTTAACACATACATTTTTTGAAAACTTAGAAGGTAACCGTTTTCTCTTTCTATAAGTGCGTGAGAAAAAAATTTCAAATATGATTAAAGAAAAACGTATTTGACTAAATAAACGATCTCATTTGTTTTTGTTCTGTTAGGAACCACCACCACAATCACCATTTTGACCACAAGACCGTAAACAGGTTACACTAACAGATGTCAACTAGAACCCTAATTGAATCTACCCTATTAAAACTATCCCTAATTGAATCAACAAAACGCCCACGCATAACAAAACAACGTTTTTGTTAGGAACCACCACCACCAACACCCCTCTTACACTCCTACGCTCACTTTCCCATCTAATGCTCGCTAAAGAGGGGGAGGTTACCGAACTCACGCTTGTTTCACACCACAAAAGTATGCGGTCTAATATCCCTCAAACCAACACCACAAAAGTATGCGGTCTAATATCCCTCAAACCAACACCTTTTGACCACAAGACCGTAGACAGGTGTCACCTACAACCCCAATTGAATCAACAAAACGCCAACGCATAAAGCGTTCTAACGCAAGTTAGAAGCAACATAGTGACCTGTGTGCAACCATTGCACTCCTACACACCCTATTCGGGTAAAGATCACTCTAAACAACCACAAAATCCTACGCATGACAAAACACCCCTATCACACACGCACCTTTAGGGTGAGAAAAAGACAAGACAAAACAAGACATATCATAACACCCCTCTCTCACACTCCTACACACCCCTTTCTAACCTCATTAAGTGACTAATTAGGGTCGCCACCACCACCCCTTTTTCTAATCATGCTAATTAGGTCATTAAAACACCTGCGTGCAACCATGCGTGACTAATTAGGTCACCCCCACCCCCTTTTGTGACATGATTTATTACTTAATTATGCTAATTAGGTCACCCCCACCCCCTTTTTTGACATGATTTATTACTTAATCATGCTAATTAGGTCATTAAAACACCTGTGTGCAACCATGCGTGACTAATTAGGTCACCCCCACCCCCTTTTGTGACATGATTTATTACTTAATTATGCTAATTAGGTCACCCCCACCCCCTTTTTTGACATGATTTATTACTTAATCATGCTAATTAGGTCATTAAAACACCTGTGTGCAACCATGCGTGACTAATTAGGGTCACCCCACCCCCTTTTTTGACATGATTTATTACCTAGTGAGCCAGCTCCCGTAATAACTACCTACTAAAATACCTCCGAAGTCAACGTCGCTGCCCCAACCCACAGCTTAGATCAGGGTATTGATAAGTAGAGTAGAATCAGTTCCAAATTGAATTTTGAATAAATAAGACATCCTAATTGTAAAATTGAAGTTTTAAATATTTTGGAAATTGACTTATATGTGTGGGTTGTGCACTCTCATTGAAATTAATATTGGTACACTTAATTGGATGGGCCAGATATTACTATTGGCGAATTTTTTAATTTTGCCTTTTTCGTTTACAGTACAACAGCAAAAAAATAAAAATCGAAACTAAGAACATGGAGGGACAGAAGAAAAACCACCTTAGCGGGTAATTCGGGTGATCTTTGTACTGGTGACGCCTTGGCATGTCTCAGGTTACGCTTGCGCGTTTATTTTATTGTTGGCGGGTGAGTTGAAATAAATGTTTTATTTTGTTTTTATTTAAAACGAGATTATTTCTTTTTGTTAAGTGTTTTGTTTATTGCTTTTATTTTTATTTCTGGCTCCTCTCGGGCCAATTGGTTGTGACGGCCACGATTTTCTCGAACTCTTTCCCGTGGTCCCGGCGGCACTGTACGGATTTCTTGTACATTGGTAGTCCTGGAAGGATAATGCGATCAGGTACAGCACGTTGTAGACTTTCGTAACTTACTCTTTGTGGTCTACCACCTTAGCATTGTTGATCACGTTGGCGGTGCTACCGTCCGCTCTAGACACTTTGGATCCCATTCTTGTTACCTTACACTTCAGAATCAAGGATTCGTTATCTTTCATGGTAACTGTTATAAACGAGGATTCTACTCAGGTTAGGCATTGGACGGATAAGTAGATAAGTTTCTGAATTGCTTCTTCCATTAAATCTTCTTCTTTCATAGCGTTAGCTAGACCTTTTCTTTTGCTTCACCTAAGTGTTCCCATCTAGGTACTCATTTTCCCTCGTGTTAGCCAACTAACCTACTTGCGGATTCAAGTTCACCGCTTTTTGCTTCAGTGCTCGACACAATTTTCCAGCTAATTGCTTAACTTGTTACTTTACCTGATTGGATCTACATTGTGAAATATTTGGTGTTCTTGCCAACTAACAGAACGCGGCATTTTTCGTCTTCTTTATCTTCCCCTATGTCCGCCATAAACGGCGCGCATAACACCATGACAAAGGGTTGTTGTTTATTTCCACAAGAAGTATTTCAATCTGCTTTTGAGCCTTAGCAGGCTAAATCATGCATTCGGTGATTCGATTTTGTAGATTTTACAGATCGATGAGTTGGTTCGCAATGTTGTATGTGTTCTTAGATGAAAATCATATTCGTTGATTTGCTTATTGATGGCAGACATCTTCCCCACTTTCAAATGGAATCGTTTACTGTTTTGGATTTTATAAAGTAATTAAACAGGAAAGCGATAAACGAATATTGTAAGGATATGTCCCTTTAAAGTTTACCATTTTCATATCCGTTACTCGAAGAGTATAAGGGTATACTAGATTCGTCGAAAAGTATGTTACACGTAGAAGGAATCGTTTCCGGTGAATAAGCGCGTAGTAACGGCATGGCAAAGATGACAATTTGGAGAACAAGACTTTGGAGAAGGAGAGGTTGGAGAGAGAGAAAATGGAGACTTCGATGGCAGAGTGAGGGTGCCTCGGACAAAAAGAAATAACGGAACGCACCGGACTTTGGACTATGCCGTGGACTTTGGACCAGGAAAAGAAGTGCCACATCTCAGCAGCGGGACAGCGCTGCGTGCCACATGCCACCGCAAGCTCGAGGGGAAAGTTGTCTAGACCCACTGTGCCTTGTCAGGCTAAGCAGGACCTGGCACGAAGGACGGGCGGTCGATCGATTTGTGGTTTCAAGAGGCGTTTTCCTGAAGAGCCCAGACATTACAGGTGAACAGCAACTGACCGAAACCCCGAGTGCCAGAGAAAGGGCCAGCCAGGAAGGGCGAGCAGTCGACCAGTTGAGGCATTCAAGAGGCGTTGTCTGGAGAAGCACAACGGTTTAGCAAGTACCGAAACGGCGATCGTCCAAAAACTGGAGAGCCAAGGGCAGAGGACATCGGCAACGAAATCAGTAGACATCACCGGCAGTCAGGTCACGATCGCTGAGGAGAACGTCACGGACGTCAAGCTATGCCCTGGAGAGCGAGGCACCTGTTCGAACTAGTCTGAGAACGGTGAAGCTTCCCTAAGCCCGCAAGGCCGATCTCCCTGGGAGTCCAAGGCGCGACAAGCAGCCATTGAAATTAGCCCACCCGTTGTAATAAGTAGAATGAAAATAAGCCCTCTCTATACTTTGAACTCTGTGCCTTCCCACTGATCTATGGGGCAGTCACGTCATAAAAATGTTGTGGGACGAGCACATAATCTATTGAGCTAGCCGCACGAATCTCGTAGCGAGAAGACCAACAAAATCAGTTCGTGACAGTTTAAGTAAAGAAGAAGGAAGAAAAAGAAAGTATATTAAATGAGGTCCGGGCCAAAATGGGTCTAATAATAGATAAACCAAGAGCTGGAGGAAGTAGAACTTCGAACAATACAGCCAGAAAATTCTTCAATAATCCTGATATATCTGCCGACATTATGTGAATTAAAAAATACTAAATAATCAGAGTCTCAATTTTTTTTCATGCGTTATCTTCGGGTTAAAAGATACATCTATGATCTTCAAGCTGTAAAGCAGCTGATTGACAAGTACCCCTGTTCATAAAGTCTTACTTTATTTTGCAGCTATTAAAAGACATTCCTTACCTTCTATTAGAGAGCTTTGAGAAGTAGAAGTCTATTACTTATTTTAAGTTCTGATCTATTTTTTAGTGGGCAAAGAAAACTTATATACAAGGAAAAGTCAACTCTGCTAGAGTCAACTCTTTTGTTACTTGATGAAACGCAACCACTGAAGCTATAAGATATTGTGGTACGATCTGGTCAATTTCTGTAACAAATATTTATAATATATTTCTAGGATTTTGGTAAAAGTTTCATAGCGGTAGCACATCTAGAAGTATTTATGGCCGCGGCTCCATACAAGCCCAACCACTGTGCACTGTAGCCAAACAGTTGGACTTGACTTCTCCTTGAATGCATCCGTCTGATAGAGGTCAACTTTAACAAGTATTGATCCTTGTCCCGTAACCATAAAGGTCCATTTCACCACAAATGGAATTCTATGAGGTCAGCAGCCATCAGCAACCTGGAAGCACAGCCGGCTGGGTTTTTTTTTGAGGATTTCCGATGTTCTGTTTCCAACAAAAGTCTTAAGTTGGGCTGGTGCATAGGATAACCAGGAGAGCACTAAGTATAAGTCGGACCAGGCACAAACATTTATCTTTTCGTGGATTAGTCCAAAAGAGATCGAGCAATTAAATTGGCTTAGAAGTGCTGCGCAAAGTTCCTGGTGTGGCAAAGATAGCTGTTTCAGTGGAGCCACCCTTGTTTTCCGCAGCCAGATGGATACATCGTCATTTGGAACTCTGCTGTACATGAAGCATCCGAAATTCCGTGGAGCTTGATGTTGTCTGCGTGGTTGGCAACGATGCGTGGTAATTGTAACTTTCTTAGAGTGTCTAGATCTGCTCTCCACTTCAGCCAGTTGTCCGCCAGTTTAGTTCGGAGCGGGTCATCCCAATACAAGTTTAAGAGCAAACGTTTTTGGAAAATAATCGTAAACGGGATTACAATGGGTGCAGTCCGAGAGGATCTTGTCTCTTAGTGCAATCAGGACCTGCCGCTCGTTATAAATCGTTCGTTATAAATTATAATGTCTTTTCCAGAATGTCAGTATAGTCCAAAAATCATCTGTTTGTATAAATACACATTTCCCGAGATCAAAATTTGCGCACAACATCAGCGGAATTTACTCCTGTCGGTTTTGACTTAGTTTATCCTCATTGTTTGACCCAGTAAGGACATCATCGACAAAAAAACCTCCAGTTGGATTTTTAAAGCATTCTGGTATATCTCTTGATAACACAGCGAGTTCTTCCAAGACTCGTACCGCCAGGAATGACGTTCTGTAGGTTACAGTGCACCCGGGTCGGATGGATCCTGTCTCCAAACGATTTTCTGATAGTTTCGGTGCCTTTCTTAACCCCTATAAATCGAAACATTTTTATGATGTCAGGCTGTCAGTTATCGTTATTAGCGTCGCAAAAGGATCTATCAAAAACCACTTCCAGTTTTCGGCCTAGCACTGGGTGGGGGGGAAGAAAGTACTGATTCCCAGTGACTTCCTCTGACGGCGCCTCTCGCATGTGCCCCAGATTGATATACTCTCGCATAGAGTAAACGTACTGTGTCCGCAGCTGCTCATTTTGTTGTAGTCGTCGTTCCACTGGTATAAAACGTTTAAGAGCTCCATGTAGACTTTCTCCGAACTCAGGATTTTCCGTGTTGAATGGAAGTTAAACGTGGGTGGCGAGGAAGTAGACCTGTTTGCCTTCCGGTTCCAATTTTGTGCTGCCTTAAACGTTCTTCCAGTTTGATATCCATTGTTGTGGTTAGTGCAATAGCGTTAGTTGCGCTGTACGATGTGATGAGTTAAGCTATAACCCATCCAAGTACCGACAAAATAGCGATAATATTATCCTTGCTGCCGTACATCTTTCGTCCTGTAAACACTGACCTTGCGTGTTTGCTTCCCAATGGTATATCAACTGGCCAACTACAGATCCTTAAAAACCTCGAGTGTCGATACGTCGATATTTTCGCATTCCAGAGAAGAGTTGATTCTGCCTAGCAAGTGGGCATAGACAACCAAACTATCATCGGATATGCGAGACTAGGTATGCAGCGTTCTGCATCCCCTAGATGTGTCTGTTTTAACCAAAGAGATTTCCTTAACCAAGATGCGTGATGTGCTAATCCAAGAACTTGTATGCAACGATCAAATGTATAAGACAGCTCTGATCCCGTGTCCAATAGGAAACAGCATGTTACGTGGTCACCCTTTGGTTTTTAACATAAACCATTGCAGTTGGTAATATGCATCGTTCAAATTCTGTGTGATGTGTAGATTTTCCAGTGCATTATTCACATTCAACCTTTTGGGTGTCCTCTCTTTGGGCCAAATGACTGAGTGTCAGTGAGTTGTTGTTAGACACGCTTAAGTTTCTCTCGTCCTCCTGTGCATTCTGGGCAAGATTCCCAACAGCCTGTTGATTCGCTTGGACATGAAGAAGGGAGTGATGATTTCCTTTGCATTGCCTGCATTTGTAAGTTGACTTGCACCTATTGAACCCATCACCAGGTCGCAAGCCGTTGTAGTAAAGTGATTTTTTCTTCACAAATGATCGCTTCTGCACCGCAGACTCATCCAGAAACTGCTGAAAACCATATAGAGTGTGTTCTGTAGAACTACATTGAACTATCGATTGTTGTGTTGCTTCCAGGCACAAGCTCCCTTTGTGCTGAGCTCCGGTTCTTCGCACCGAGAATCGAGAAAATTGAAGAACTCCTCCAGATTGGGTGAATCTACCTCTGCGCCCAATAAACATGCGCCGTGTATCAGCGTCAAATTTCCCTAAGGCTAGATAAATGATCAATCAATCGGTTCCCCTTTGATTCGTTTGCTACGTCTGAAACCTTGATTAGAACTGTTGCATCCATCTTTGTAGTTGTTGGCAGGCTCATAAACTGGTGCAAAAACGAGTTCACAATGTGCCGAGGATGATTGCGTCTTTCCTCGTACGTCGTGTCCGTAATGGCCAAGTGTCCCACCAAGTTGGCAGCAGCATCAACGAGAAGTGTTTTCAAGTGATGGAACATCTGGGTGTTGCTCAAATGCTGTTTCTTAAGAACTGTGCTTTTATATATGTCTTGATATGATGGCTACTCTGTTCAGTTGCCAGAGTTCCGATTGATTTTAATTTTCGCAAATTCGATCAGATTTGAATTCGACGTGAGTACCGACCTAGAACTCGATAATGTGACGTCACCACCAACATGATCACGCGTGTTCGGTGTGCTCTGACTTACAGCAAGTCGCTCAACTAGTTGTTAGTCCTGCTACAGCAAGTTTAGGATGACATCGCTGTTTGAATAAAGACCGTTGCTGCCATTCACACTGCTTGTTGATGTCCCCGGTTGTAGATCATTACTTCTTTCCTTGAGTATAGAGTTTGCCCTTCGGTATTTTGCTCAGCGGTCTGCATTGTCGATCTTCGGATTGACATAACCTTCCAGCTCCTTGTGAAGAGCAATGCAATGTCTCAACTGGTTGAACTTTTTTCCAAAGTTCGTTTAGGAGGTATTCGCGTAACAACGTCGCCCCAGTGGCGTGGCAAGAGGTCTAATCAGGCGGTTAAAATGCACCAGTAGCGATTCGAGAATTCTGTTATCATCTCAGTAACGGTTGGTATTACCGTGTCACGAAATAAACGCTATTTTCGAATTAATCACCACAAGCATCCTCCGTTGGGACTTTGTTATGCAAGTTTGAACTTTTCTTAACGACGTGCTGCAAGCGGTGTCCCAGCATCTTATTCCCCAATTAAGGGTTTGCAGAACAATGGCTTTAAAGAACCCCATTTTGGCCTAAAGATGCTTAAGTCTATCACCATCCAAAAAAGGCTACAGGAGGGGCCAGGTCGAAAGGCAAAGGTGGCGTGTTGCTTTTTATTAACGTTCAGCGTAATATTCCATCGAGAGGCTCAACATTCAAAATCTTTTAAGAAAGTCGTGCCCAGCCACGAGGCCGAAAATAGGGTGCTGTTATTGGCTAGAAGAGTACCACGAGCAGCTGGGTTTGGGAGATCCGAAGTGTAAATTGTGTACAGAATCGGGCCGAGGGCATTTCCCTGTGGGACACCAGCACGAATTTGACGTAGTCCAGAAATATGTCCATGAATGTTAACGGCAAACATCGTATTGTACAGAAATGACACAACGAGCTTATAGAGTCCTTCAGGCAATATTGGCATTAGTTTGTAGAAAAGACCTTCATGCCAAACCCTATCAAAAGACTGTCTGATATCAAGAAAAACGGCCGAGCAATAATTATGACCTTCTAAGGCATCTAAAATGTGGTTCAAGACTCTGTGAATTGTTCAATATTTGAGTGGCGACCAAATTGATGGTTTGGCAGAGCGTCATTAAAGGTGTCAATATCCAGGAGCCTATTAAGTACGATTCGCTCAAAAATCTTGGAAAACGTGCCCAGAAGACCTTTAAGACTCAGGGGTGCACTGACCTTTACCCTTTTTTTGGGGACCATTGTAACTAGACCACGTTTCCAAGGGGATAGGAAATGGCCAAGGTTCAGTGACGCATTGAAGAAAGCTGCGCAATGACAGAGTTAGAGAGTGATTTTGCAACTTTACAATCTAAACTTATCCATACCAGGAGAATTTATGGAGGCTTAGAGGTCGCAGCACATGAAGTGCTGAAGTGCTATTGGACTAGATAGGCAGGACAACTGCGGGAAGAAGCACTATGATTTGACCCGCAGTTGATGCACTTAAACGGATCGTTTTTCAGTGCTAAGCATTTATCCTTGTCCTTGGTATCATGGTCGCCGGCACAGCTAACACATTTAGGTGAGAACCAGTAATAGTTTTTCGAATGGTTAAATTATTGACATTTGAACAACTTAAAAAGCCCTTTCCTTGAATCTGTGGTTTTACTGTAACCTGTAACTTGATGGTCTATTACTCAGATGTTATAAGCATTTTCGTTGTTTTTAGCTGGTTCAAAGAATATGTCTCGCTTGGCCTTACAATTTTCAGCAGGTGGGCTATATACATTCCGAGGGTTGTGCCCCAATTCTTTAAGTCTGGAAATGATTTCACCAACCACAGTTAAAGCGTTAAAGCCCTTAATGAAAATTCGGAAGGCCAGCTCGATTTTGAAATAAAATTTGCTGAATGAAATCCCATTGTCCTGCCATCATCCACAGTAATTCTACAGGAGGATCGATCAGTCGTCTTAAGGCGAAAGACAGTAGTCACAGGTGATAGTATTGCTATCAATTGCCTAAAATCCGGACACCTCTTTAAAAAAAAGTTCCTAGTTTGTTTAGATGCATTGGCTGAAGACACCGATCAATGATTAGCTTGAGAAAAATCAGGCAAAAATGTATTACCAGTAGAGATTATTGTATCTTCATTATCAGACAAAATATCGAAACTATTATTCGATCCTAAGAATGAGGGCTTTTCTCTATTAGAAAGTGGTGACAACAAGTTTAAATTTTCGATAGAAGCCTGGGCATGTTTTTGATCCTGGCCCGACTTTAGAAGTGCAGACTTACGAGTACTATCATTGGATTGGTCAAGATTCCTTCTTTTTCTAAGGTACTTTACATGAGTGAACCGCTCTTCATCAGCAACACTCTTGATAATCCACTTGGGGCTTATTTGATGGTATAGATTTAAGTGAACAGTTGTCCTGTTCCATATTAAGGTCCTTGGGCAACTTCGCTTCTACATTAACCATTGCTAGATCTTCTTAAGCTGATTTATCAGTTACGTCAGAGAGGCACCTATTAGCATCAAAGGCAGCTGCCTTGCAATTGGATGTCTTGAAAACAGCTTATTTTATGACCTTATCAGTATTGACTGGCGGTAGAAAGACTTGGTCTTTAGCAGAGACTGAATGTTTCATACCATGTGATTCGTTATCCTTCGAGTGAGAATTATTTAAGACTACTAGTTGACCTTGAAATCTCGACGTTAGTTAATGTCGAAACACGCCTATCTTGCACCGTCAACAGTCACTGCGAATTTTCCAAACTACTGGATGAACTTAAGGACATCACACAGCTGATCTCGACTCCTTCTCAAGCACCAACCACCAACGTCACACATTGCATTGAAAGGAGCTTACTCCAGAAAAATTGAGTTCCAGTATCAACCTTGGCGTTTGCCAGCCGTCAGAAAGGGCCTCCCCGTTACACTTGGTCCATGTTGTGATTACCAATCTCTCAATGCCCAAACCACCCCAAATCGTTGTCCCTTACCACACATACAACACTGCGGGAAGCAAATATTTTCATCGATCGATCTAATCCGAGCATACCATCAAATCCCCATCGAGGCCCGAGACATCCCCAAAACGGCCATAGCTACTTCAATTATTCGGATTCACCCACATGATACTCGGACTGTGCACCGCGGCACAAACATTCGAACAATACATGCATTTCCCATTTTGAGAGATACATCTTGTCTTCGTATACGTCGATGACATTGCGGTTGCATCAGGTAATATTGAAAAGCATCACGAATATTCAACCTCACCACAAATTCAGCAAAATGTAGATTCGGAAAGATGCCGATCGATTTCTTACGCCATCATATCGATCGAAACGGCATCAAATCAGTGCCAGAAAAAGTAAAGGGTATTTCGGATTTCCCTCTGTCCAAAGTCGCTGAGGGCTACGCAGGTTTTTGGAAATGATTTATTTGTACAAGTGATTCTTGCCAAATTCCATTCAACACCAGACACCGCTAAACCAACTTATATCTGGAAATCCCTCCAATCACTTCGACTGACAACATCATTAACAATTTCGATGAATGTTAACGAACACTTGCAGAGGCTACATTACTTGTCCACCTAGCACCCACTGCGCCACTGTCTCTCTGGACAGATGCAAGCGATTTCGCACTTGGATCGGTTCTACATCAAGTCGTCGACATCCAGTTCCAACCAATGAAATTTTTCAGTGTAAGTTTATCAGAAACGTAACGCAAGTATAGCACATATGATCGAGAGCTCCTTGCTATACACCTCAAAAGCCTTTCGCGACATGCTAAAAGGAAGAACTTTTGATATTTGCATAGATCATAAGCCAGAAAAAGCTTTCCCGCGGCAACTTCGACATATGGATTTCAGTATACAATTCATTACCCCTATCGTGCATGTGGCTGGAATAGTACCGCTGATAAGCTTGCCCGCATCTCAAACATCGAACGCGCAATTATCGACTACAACCAACTCAGCATCACACAAGCAAGCTTAAACGGCTACTGAACGACAACACCGCAGCATTGCAGTTTAAGTCAATCAGCATTTCCAACTCTAAGAATTCGATCATTTTCGATCTATCTTTTTTTTTAGCGTGCGACCTTTTGTTCCAGAGCCACTAATAAAGATCGCCATCAGCAAACTACTCAATATTGCTTTTGTAAATCATATTTGGTCCTCATCGGACCCATTACATCAGTCAGGTCAATTTAGATACTGCTTAACAATCATTGACCCTTATACGCGTTGGGCGGAAACTATCGCGATCGAGGACATGCATGCCAACACGGTAGACTCAGCACTCATCGGATCGTGGATCTCAAGATTTGGAGTTCCAGCCCGCGTCACAACAGACCAGGGCAGACAGTTCGAGTCCAAATTATTCCATGAATTGTCACGAATGCTAGAAATAGACTACCTTCGAACAGCGAAATATCACCCGCAAGCGAACGGAATCATCGAACGTTGGCACAGAACGGTAAAGGCCACCATTATGTACATACTTCCACTAATCCTGCTCGAGTTGCGTTCAGCATTCAAGCCAGACATCACTACAGCATCAGCACAACTTGTTTACGGCGGAAACCCTTCGACTTGTAGAAGGAAAATACGAGAAATACGGTCCACCCAGACGGCACATCACGACTTCTCTAAGCTATTTGTTTTTATAGAGCTTAAACAGGCAACTTACGTCTTCCTACGCAACGACACCGTCCGTGCATCCCTTCAACCACCTTACGATGAACGCTTTAAAGTGATAAAAAGCAATCTACATAGTTCACCATAAAAACCGGCACTCGATTCATTAAAGTGCCTATAGACCGACTCAAGCACGCTTTCATCGAAACTCAGCAGCGAACAACAGCCCAAATTAATCCAGTGACTGCAGCAACAGGACCGAAGACACTGCAACGACCCACGCTGTTAACCAATCTTTAAGACGTCTCCGTACAATTAGACTCCCTGTTTGTTTCACAACATGAAGTCTAGCGGAAGTACTGTGGCCATCTGGCATCAATGGGAACTCCCAAGAATAGAGATTTACCTAAAAACAATTTCTCATCACGCTCTTAAGAACCACGCTACGAAAGCCAACTTAAAAAAGAGATCTCACTTTCAACAATCGCTCAGTTTACCAAATATAAAATATATAATATAATTTAATCATACCCGTTTTGTGTTTCCCTACTTGCTGCAACATGCGTTCGAAAACGAGATCAAAGGGCTTGTTAGAAAAAGTTCGATAAAATTTTATTTAAATATTATTTAAATATTATATTATATTAAAGTAAGTTTAGGTAGGAGTGGTTGGAGATAAGATACTAATTCCCTCACTTAGGCCACACTGTGATGCCACGTAATCTCTGAGCAGATCCTTTTTCTTAGCTCATGGGTTATTTGCTTTCGCGAAGTATTTTGTTCTTCTCAGGAAACATAAGAGTTTTTGAATGTTTACGCCTTGAATGGCTGCAAGGTTCGAAAATCTGTAGCTTCCTAGGGTTTGAAAGCGCCTTAGGTTGTGCGCTGTACAGAAGCATAGGAGGTGTTCGATGCTCTCCTCTTCGTCTATCTGTTTGCAGCTGCGGCAGACGTCGTGGTTACTGAGTCCCAGCCTGTGCGCATGAGTCCCTATAAGACAGTGGCCCGTGAGGTCATTTAAGAGAGTGAAGATGTCTTCCCTACTACATTGAAGGAGAGTTCTTTTGGTTTTTTAGAGCTATAATTTGGCCACGTGAGTCTAGAATTGTGGCATGTTGAGATTGAGTTCCAACAGTTGTTGGAGAGTGTAGCCCTGAAGGCTGCTTGGCTATCCGAAAAGATAAAAATGTCTATGTCGTGATGTTCTGATATGTCCAGGTGGGCCATGGCCTCCTGAATTGCCAAGACTTCCGCTTGGAAAACACTACAGTGGTCTGGTAGGCGGAATGTGACTTTTATGTCTTGGGAGTTAAGCTTGGAGCCGTCTGTGTATATGCTGACGGCGTTTTCGAATTGGTGTGGGAGGTTGTTCCAGTCTGTAGGGGTGGGTATGAAGATCTTGTATCTTCTTTCGAAGTTGACTATGGGTGGAACGTAGTCTGTACTATGTGGTATGGATATATGATTTGTTAGGATACTGGAGTGACCCGTTGAGAAAGTTGTCCATGCCGCTGCTTCGCGGAGCCTCAACGCTGTTGCAGATGCCAAGCTTTTGGCAAGTAGGTCCAGGGGTTGAAGGTCGAGGATTGTGTTTAGTGCTTCAGTGGCGGTGGAGCGCAGCGCCCCACTGATGCAGAGTTCTGCGCTTCCTTGGATCTTGTGAAGAATCCTGAGGTTACAATTCTTTTCTAGGGAGGGCCACCAAACGATGTTTCCGTAGAGGAGAATGGGCCTGACTATTGCGGTGTATAGCCAGTGAACTATCTTAGGGGAGAATCGCCACTTTCTCCCCATGGCTTTTTTAAAAGTAAAGAGAGCTATGGCCGCTTTGCGTGTGTGTTGTCTGTCCAGTGGAGCTTTTTGTCAAGGATGACACCTAAGTACATTGCTTGATTGCTCAGAGCGTAAGATTTGGTATTTTATACTTCCTTGTAAAAAGAACTAGTTCGGTCTTTTCTGGGCTAACTCCCAGTCTACAGTCAGCCGTTCACCTTGAGAGGGGGGACAGGGCTGTCTCCATTAGATTACAAAGAGGTTGCGGGAATTTACCCTGCAGTAGGATAACTACATCATCCGCGTAGGCTACCACTTTAGTGCCCACCCATTCTAGGAGTGATAGTAGTTTGTTGACCACTATAACCCATAGAAGAGGTGAGAGTACATCCCCTTGTGGGGTTCCTCTGCTGACATTCCTGGTCGAGTGGGCTGATCCCATAGTAGAGTACACTACTCTGCTGGTAAGCATGGTGTGTATGAGTCCCATTGTGGGCCGCTGAATTCCCAGTTCAATCAGAGCGCCAGTAATAGCCGTTGGGGTGACGTTGTTGAAGGCGCCTTCTATGTCTAGAAACGCTGCCAGAGAGTATTCCTTATTGCGGAAACCTTTCTCTATACTAGATACTAGAGAATGCCTTTACGGTGGGAGGGTTTGCCGGCTTTCGGTATAAAAATTACCTTAACGTCCAGCCACCTTGTTGGAATATGGTTTAGAGCAAGGCAGCCGTGGAAGATGGCTGTCAGCCATGGCAGGGAAATATCTAGTGTCCGTTGTAGCTGGGCCGGGAAGAACCCATCCGGACCGGGGGATTTGAAGGACTTAAAAGAGTTAACAGCCCACTGAATGCTGCCAGGGTTCGAGATGTGGTCTATACTCTGGTCGTCTAAGTTCTCCTCTATGTAGAGGACCTCCACTACTTGGGCGTTTTTAGGGAAGTGGGTATCTAACAGTAGTTCAAGGGTTTCCTGACTGTTATCCGTCCAGCTGTCAGCATTGGTTTATAGATAGCCAATGGTTGCTGGAATTTTTGCTAAAATTCTTCTAAGTCTGGATGCTTCCGCAGTAGATTCTATGCTACTGAGAAGTTAGCCCAAGCTTTTCGTTTTGATATTCTAATTTCCTTATTGTGTAGGTTTGGTTTTGTATGGTATAAATTCCAGGAAGATTCGCTATTGTTGTATTTAGCTCTATATAAGTGAGTTCTACACTCTCTTTTAAGGTTCGCCAGGGTTGTGTTCCACCATGGGGGTTTGTGCTTTGCTTTGACTGTTCTACTTGGCCAAGCCCTTTTTATGGCCTCATCGCAGCTGTCAGTAAAAGTGTTAGCTAGGTTATATAATTCTTCACCGTTGCGCACGTGCATCGGTGGAGCGTGTAGGTTCCTGTTGAGGAGATTTTTGTAGGATCCCCAGTTGGTTAATCTCAGATTAGTAATGTTCTCGGCGGGAGGATAGTCTAGAGTTATCTTAAATTCGGTGGTCTAAGAATACGTGCTCGATCCAAACCTTCCATGCTACTAGCTGGTTAAGTAGGGGATCAGATATTAGGGTAATGTCTAAGACTTCCCTCCTATTTCTAGTGATGAAAGTTTGGTCATTACCCTTGTTGCAGATGAATAGATTTGATTGAAGGAGATAGTGGTAGAGTAACTCAGCCCTTTCGTTTGTGTTTTTTCTTCCCCATTGCGTGTGATGTGAGTTAGCGTCCCCACCCAGGATGAGATCCTTAGATGAGTGTGCATGTATGAGTTGTTGTGTTATGGTGTTTGGTAATGGCCCGTCATAGTCGTGGGCCAGATAGAATGATGCTATGGTGTGATGAGTGTGTTCGTTTAGCTCCAATCTGACCGTGGTGGGGTCGCCTTCGCTAAACTGTGGAATAAAAAATGCGTTTAAGTGTTTCTTTGTAAGAATGCAGGTTCTGGTTTAACCCTTATCCTTGTTGTAAAATAGCTTGTATAGGGGGGTTGATAAGCCACAGATGTGGTTACCAACAATCCATGGCTCTTGAATGAGGACTACGTCTATGTTGCCTGTTGCCAGGCGGATGCTGCCTAGCTATGGTGCAGGTTCTTAAAATTAAAAATAATTCTTTTTTGTGGGTGCAAGCATTACAAATTTTGTGAAATTCTAGCTTGTTTTTAATATAAAGATATTTTAATTTTAATTTGAAAGAAGAGGTTTCAGAGATTTAAATACAAAAGAAACCAGGTCAATCGGATTACTACAGCTGAAGATAAACTTTTTCAAACAGAGCATCTTTTTTTAAAAATGGCGATTTATTAATAAAAAATTTTAACAACAAAAAATATATTTTTTCTTAAGCCTGATACACGCGCTTACCCATTTTTCGAAAAGTATACGTAAGAATGTTTCAGCCAAATCGAAAATGTGATAAGATATTTTTTGTCAAATTTGTTTGGCTTCTAAAAAAACGGCCCAATTGTTCTATACATCCGCATTTGATATTAATGGTTTATTACCCGCAGAACGTATATTTCCTCCACTTTTAAAAAATTGTTTTTTTTTTATTGGTATTTCAATAAATTGTAACTTTTATTTAACGCAACAAATATTCGAAATCTTTAAAGCTTTGAGAGAGAGGATTATAACTAAAGAGCCATTTTGGGAAAGCAAGTCAACATCCTAGCCTATTTTTAACTTCTGAGAGCAGTTGCACTTAACTAATTAAAAAACATTAGAAATTACGAACTGGTCATCTGACGATTCTACACAAAGTGATATGAATGTATTATTTCTATATGGTAATACGTTTAAAGTCATAGTAATTACAAATAAAACTTAATAAATAGTAGTTGAACAACAGCGAAGACATTTAAGTGTAAATTAATTATTTATAAGGGTCCAAAAAGATTAACTGCTGGGTGGTTGTCGGCAGTGTTACCCAAGAACTGCCCATATAGTTCTTTGTAGCGATCTAACGAAAGTCCTCCGCGTTTCCGATCCTCGTCCTAAATAACCGAAATATTCTCATTTGATTTGTAATACACTTAAATATTTAAGATAACTTACGTTCAGCAATGTTTCGAAGGCTTTATCAATTGGAGTTATATCGTCAATGGCTACTCTAGTTATGCAGTTATAACGGTATTCTTTTACTCCAACTATTCCATCGCTGTCTATGTCAAGCAACTTGAAATTGGATTCAATGAAAGCTCTCATTGCCTAAAAAATATAAAATACGAAAATTATACAGAGCAAAAGACCGATCCGTTGGTTTGTTAGTGTAGTGCCCGGTATAAAGTCGACAAGTGTGTCGTGGGGTTGTGCTGTGCAATGCTTACTAAGCTTATCAGCTCTCAAAAATAATCAGAACTTATTTTAGGTATTTGTCTAGATTTTTTTTTATGGTAAGTGATAGAGAAGCTTGCTTCTTTTTTATATCAAAAACACTCAACGTGAAAATTCACCTACAAGTTAGCCATTGAGAGCCCGCAAGCCTTCCGATTACATTCATCCAGCCATTATGGAAAGCATAGGGCTGCTACCCTCCCCTTTACACACATATTGTGCCTTTAATAAGCGTTCCCCTTGCAGTCTTTCTTCGTAATTATGTAGGAACTTCATTCATTTGTATTTAAGCAAAAACGTTTGGAAATCAACACTGCTTAAGAAAAGTATTATTATTAATATTAGGAGGATGCTGTTGTTAATATTCGGTTGGCAAAAAAAAAATTTACGTTCTTTTAGGACCAGCTTGAAAACCTTTTACTCGTAGAATAAAATGGTATACAAGCTTCGTCGGAAAGTTTGTAACTAAAAGTAAGTAAGTAAGTAAAAGTATGTAACTTTCCGGCTAAGCTTATATACCATTTTATTCTACGAGTAAAAGGTTTTCAACTGTTGAAGCACATTTTCCATTTCGATTAAGACACCTCGAAAACATAACTTTTGAACGCTCTAACAGCATCTTCTGAAAATCGTTGACCAAGCACTTTTCACTTGATGTGCGGAAATAATAAGAAGTCATTGGGTGTCAGGGCTGTACGGCGGATGACTTATCAATTCGAGTTTTGGCTGGTCACATGGCTCTCACACATCGCACTGACATGGTGCACAATGATCTGTCTTCTCTTGTTCGTCTTTAAAATTTTTCCTTTGTTTTCTAGCGAGCGTCGGCCATGATTAAATTCAGTATACCATTTTTTACACAGTGCTATGGATGGTGCTTCATCACCATACAAAGATTTAATTTCATCGATGTACTCTTGTCGTGATAATCCAAGTCGAAAAATTAAAGGAAATGTTCACGAGTTAGTCCCATTGTCAAGATATCAAACGTGGTGGCACATGAACAAGTGTTATGGAGCTTTTGTCTAATATGGCTACAAATCACCTAAGCCGGAAATTTAAATAGCAGCCACGCTGCCGCCTAATATGGGTCAGACGAAAGGAGGATTTTCGATGTTTTTAGGATTAGATCTTGGATATTTGACGTTATTATGTGAGTAAACAGATCGGCCATCGGGATCCATCGGTGGCCCTGGGTTTACCCACGAATTTATCGCCCCTGCTCTGTCGCCAGAGCCCCATGTTGCGGTGAGCCGCCTTAGCGGTGGGGTTGGCAATGGTGTGTTCCTTATCTTTTAAAGCCTTTTATTTCCCTTAGCTATCCGATTTCTAGGGTTTAGCCAAGATTCCGTCACCTCTTGCCAAGGATCTGTAGAGCAGCCCGGTAATGTACATATACTACGGAAACAGTTTGAATCGAGAACTGAATCCCAAAGCGAGCAGCTAAAGTATGGGGATTTGCCTCGTCTTGAAAACTTAAATTTTTTGATGCAAAAAGTTTCTTTAAACAAAAATAATAGTAGCTGCCAAAAAATTTTTTCAAAAATCATTTTGCTTATATTTTTTATGATGACTGACAGACTGACAGACTGACAGACTGACAGACTGACAGACTGACAGACTGACAGACTGACAGACTGACAGACTGACAGACTGACAGACTGACAGACTGACAGACTGACAGACTGACAGACTGACAGACTGACAGACTGACAGACTGACAGACTGACAGACTGACAGACTGACAGACTGACAGACTGACAGACTGACAGACTGACAGACTGACAGACTGACAGACTGACAGACTGACAGACTGACAGACTGACAGACTGACAGACTGACAGACTGACAGACTGACAGACTGACAGACTGACAGACTGACAGACTGACAGACTGACAGACTGACAGACTGACAGACTGACAGACTGACAGACTGACAGACTGACAGACTGACAGACTGACAGACTGACAGACTGACAGACTGACAGACTGACAGACTGACAGACTGACAGACTGACAGACTGACAGACTGACAGACTGACAGACTGACAGACTGACAGACTGACAGACTGACAGACTGACAGACTGACAGACTGACAGACTGACAGACTGACAGACTGACAGACTGACAGACTGACAGACTGACAGACTGACAGACTGACAGACTGACAGACTGACAGACTGACAGACTGACAGACTGACAGACTGACAGACTGACAGACTGACAGACTGACAGACTGACAGACTGACAGACTGACAGACTGACAGACTGACAGACTGACAGACTGACAGACTGACAGACTGACAGACTGACAGACTGACAGACTGACAGACTGACAGACTGACAGACTGACAGACTGACAGACTGACAGACTGACAGACTGACAGACTGACAGACTGACAGACTGACAGACTGACAGACTGACAGACTGACAGACTGACAGACTGACAGACTGACAGACTGACAGACTGACAGACTGACAGACTGACAGACTGACAGACTGACAGACTGACAGACTGACAGACTGACAGACTGACAGACTGACAGACTGACAGACTGACAGACTGACAGACTGACAGACTGACAGACTGACAGACTGACAGACTGACAGACTGACAGACTGACAGACTGACAGACTGACAGACTGACAGACTGACAGACTGACAGACTGACAGACTGACAGACTGACAGACTGACAGACTGACAGACTGACAGACTGACAGACTGACAGACTGACAGACTGACAGACTGACAGACTGACAGACTGACAGACTGACAGACTGACAGACTGACAGACTGACAGACTGACAGACTGACAGACTGACAGACTGACAGACTGACAGACTGACAGACTGACAGACTGACAGACTGACAGACTGACAGACTGACAGACTGACAGACTGACAGACTGACAGACTGACAGACTGACAGACTGACAGACTGACAGACTGACAGACTGACAGACTGACAGATTGACAGACTGACAGACTGACAGACTGACAGACTGACAGACTGACAGACTGACAGACTGACAGACTGACAGACTGACAGACTGACAGACTGACAGACTGACAGACTGACAGACTGACAGACTGACAGACTGACAGACTGACAGACTGACAGACTGACAGACTGACAGACTGACAGACTGACAGACTGACAGACTGACAGACTGACAGACTGACAGACTGACAGACTGACAGACTGACAGACTGACAGACTGACAGACTGACAGACTGACAGACTGACAGACTGACAGACTGACAGACTGACAGACTGACAGACTGACAGACTGACAGACTGACAGACTGACAGACTGACAGACTGACAGACTGACAGACTGACAGACTGACAGACTGACAGACTGACAGACTGACAGACTGACAGACTGACAGACTGACAGACTGACAGACTGACAGACTGACAGACTGACAGACTGACAGACTGACAGACTGACAGACTGACAGACTGACAGACTGACAGACTGACAGACTGACAGACTGACAGACTGACAGACTGACAGACTGACAGACTGACAGACTGACAGACTGACAGACTGACAGACTGACAGACTGACAGACTGACAGACTGACAGACTGACAGACTGACAGACTGACAGACTGACAGACTGACAGACTGACAGACTGACAGACTGACAGACTGACAGACTGACAGACTGACAGACTGACAGACTGACAGACTGACAGACTGACAGACTGACAGACTGACAGACTGACAGACTGACAGACTGACAGACTGACAGACTGACAGACTGACAGACTGACAGACTGACAGACTGACAGACTGACAGACTGACAGACTGACAGACTGACAGACTGACAGACTGACAGACTGACAGACTGACAGACTGACAGACTGACAGACTGACAGACTGACAGACTGACAGACTGACAGACTGACAGACTGACAGACTGACAGACTGACAGACTGACAGACTGACAGACTGACAGACTGACAGACTGACAGACTGACAGACTGACAGACTGACAGACTGACAGACTGACAGACTGACAGACTGACAGACTGACAGACTGACAGACTGACAGACTGACAGACTGACAGACTGACAGACTGACAGACTGACAGACTGACAGACTGACAGACTGACAGACTGACAGACTGACAGACTGACAGACTGACAGACTGACAGACTGACAGACTGACAGACTGACAGACTGACAGACTGACAGACTGACAGACTGACAGACTGACAGACTGACAGACTGACAGACTGACAGACTGACAGACTGACAGACTGACAGACTGACAGACTGACAGACTGACAGACTGACAGACTGACAGACTGACAGACTGACAGACTGACAGACTGACAGACTGACAGACTGACAGACTGACAGACTGACAGACTGACAGACTGACAGACTGACAGACTGACAGACTGACAGACTGACAGACTGACAGACTGACAGACTGACAGACTGACAGACTGACAGACTGACAGACTGACAGACTGACAGACTGACAGACTGACAGACTGACAGACTGACAGACTGACAGACTGACAGACTGACAGACTGACAGACTGACAGACTGACAGACTGACAGACTGACAGACTGACAGACTGACAGACTGACAGACTGACAGACTGACAGACTGACAGACTGACAGACTGACAGACTGACAGACTGACAGACTGACAGACTGACAGACTGACAGACTGACAGACTGACAGACTGACAGACTGACAGACTGACAGACTGACAGACTGACAGACTGACAGACTGACAGACTGACAGACTGACAGACTGACAGACTGACAGACTGACAGACTGACAGACTGACAGACTGACAGACTGACAGACTGACAGACTGACAGACTGACAGACTGACAGACTGACAGACTGACAGACTGACAGACTGACAGACTGACAGACTGACAGACTGACAGACTGACAGACTGACAGACTGACAGACTGACAGACTGACAGACTGACAGACTGACAGACTGACAGACTGACAGACTGACAGACTGACAGACTGACAGACTGACAGACTGACAGACTGACAGACTGACAGACTGACAGACTGACAGACTGACAGACTGACAGACTGACAGACTGACAGACTGACAGACTGACAGACTGACAGACTGACAGACTGACAGACTGACAGACTGACAGACTGACAGACTGACAGACTGACAGACTGACAGACTGACAGACTGACAGACTGACAGACTGACAGACTGACAGACTGACAGACTGACAGACTGACAGACTGACAGACTGACAGACTGACAGACTGACAGACTGACAGACTGACAGACTGACAGACTGACAGACTGACAGACTGACAGACTGACAGACTGACAGACTGACAGACTGACAGACTGACAGACTGACAGACTGACAGACTGACAGACTGACAGACTGACAGACTGACAGACTGACAGACTGACAGACTGACAGACTGACAGACTGACAGACTGACAGACTGACAGACTGACAGACTGACAGACTGACAGACTGACAGACTGACAGACTGACAGACTGACAGACTGACAGACTGACAGACTGACAGACTGACAGACTGACAGACTGACAGACTGACAGACTGACAGACTGACAGACTGACAGACTGACAGACTGACAGACTGACAGACTGACAGACTGACAGACTGACAGACTGACAGACTGACAGACTGACAGACTGACAGACTGACAGACTGACAGACTGACAGACTGACAGACTGACAGACTGACAGACTGACAGACTGACAGACTGACAGACTGACAGACTGACAGACTGACAGACTGACAGACTGACAGACTGACAGACTGACAGACTGACAGACTGACAGACTGACAGACTGACAGACTGACAGACTGACAGACTGACAGACTGACAGACTGACAGACTGACAGACTGACAGACTGACAGACTGACAGACTGACAGACTGACAGACTGACAGACTGACAGACTGACAGACTGACAGACTGACAGACTGACAGACTGACAGACTGACAGACTGACAGACTGACAGACTGACAGACTGACAGACTGACAGACTGACAGACTGACAGACTGACAGACTGACAGACTGACAGACTGACAGACTGACAGACTGACAGACTGACAGACTGACAGACTGACAGACTGACAGACTGACAGACTGACAGACTGACAGACTGACAGACTGACAGACTGACAGACTGACAGACTGACAGACTGACAGACTGACAGACTGACAGACTGACAGACTGACAGACTGACAGACTGACAGACTGACAGACTGACAGACTGACAGACTGACAGACTGACAGACTGACAGACTGACAGACTGACAGACTGACAGACTGACAGACTGACAGACTGACAGACTGACAGACTGACAGACTGACAGACTGACAGACTGACAGACTGACAGACTGACAGACTGACAGACTGACAGACTGACAGACTGACAGACTGACAGACTGACAGACTGACAGACTGACAGACTGACAGACTGACAGACTGACAGACTGACAGACTGACAGACTGACAGACTGACAGACTGACAGACTGACAGACTGACAGACTGACAGACTGACAGACTGACAGACTGACAGACTGACAGACTGACAGACTGACAGACTGACAGACTGACAGACTGACAGACTGACAGACTGACAGACTGACAGACTGACAGACTGACAGACTGACAGACTGACAGACTGACAGACTGACAGACTGACAGACTGACAGACTGACAGACTGACAGACTGACAGACTGACAGACTGACAGACTGACAGACTGACAGACTGACAGACTGACAGACTGACAGACTGACAGACTGACAGACTGACAGACTGACAGACTGACAGACTGACAGACTGACAGACTGACAGACTGACAGACTGACAGACTGACAGACTGACAGACTGACAGACTGACAGACTGACAGACTGACAGACTGACAGACTGACAGACTGACAGACTGACAGACTGACAGACTGACAGACTGACAGACTGACAGACTGACAGACTGACAGACTGACAGACTGACAGACTGACAGACTGACAGACTGACAGACTGACAGACTGACAGACTGACAGACTGACAGACTGACAGACTGACAGACTGACAGACTGACAGACTGACAGACTGACAGACTGACAGACTGACAGACTGACAGACTGACAGACTGACAGACTGACAGACTGACAGACTGACAGACTGACAGACTGACAGACTGACAGACTGACAGACTGACAGACTGACAGACTGACAGACTGACAGACTGACAGACTGACAGACTGACAGACTGACAGACTGACAGACTGACAGACTGACAGACTGACAGACTGACAGACTGACAGACTGACAGACTGACAGACTGACAGACTGACAGACTGACAGACTGACAGACTGACAGACTGACAGACTGACAGACTGACAGACTGACAGACTGACAGACTGACAGACTGACAGACTGACAGACTGACAGACTGACAGACTGACAGACTGACAGACTGACAGACTGACAGACTGACAGACTGACAGACTGACAGACTGACAGACTGACAGACTGACAGACTGACAGACTGACAGACTGACAGACTGACAGACTGACAGACTGACAGACTGACAGACTGACAGACTGACAGACTGACAGACTGACAGACTGACAGACTGACAGACTGACAGACTGACAGACTGACAGACTGACAGACTGACAGACTGACAGACTGACAGACTGACAGACTGACAGACTGACAGACTGACAGACTGACAGACTGACAGACTGACAGACTGACAGACTGACAGACTGACAGACTGACAGACTGACAGACTGACAGACTGACAGACTGACAGACTGACAGACTGACAGACTGACAGACTGACAGACTGACAGACTGACAGACTGACAGACTGACAGACTGACAGACTGACAGACTGACAGACTGACAGACTGACAGACTGACAGACTGACAGACTGACAGACTGACAGACTGACAGACTGACAGACTGACAGACTGACAGACTGACAGACTGACAGACTGACAGACTGACAGACTGACAGACTGACAGACTGACAGACTGACAGACTGACAGACTGACAGACTGACAGACTGACAGACTGACAGACTGACAGACTGACAGACTGACAGACTGACAGACTGACAGACTGACAGACTGACAGACTGACAGACTGACAGACTGACAGACTGACAGACTGACAGACTGACAGACTGACAGACTGACAGACTGACAGACTGACAGACTGACAGACTGACAGACTGACAGACTGACAGACTGACAGACTGACAGACTGACAGACTGACAGACTGACAGACTGACAGACTGACAGACTGACAGACTGACAGACTGACAGACTGACAGACTGACAGACTGACAGACTGACAGACTGACAGACTGACAGACTGACAGACTGACAGACTGACAGACTGACAGACTGACAGACTGACAGACTGACAGACTGACAGACTGACAGACTGACAGACTGACAGACTGACAGACTGACAGACTGACAGACTGACAGACTGACAGACTGACAGACTGACAGACTGACAGACTGACAGACTGACAGACTGACAGACTGACAGACTGACAGACTGACAGACTGACAGACTGACAGACTGACAGACTGACAGACTGACAGACTGACAGACTGACAGACTGACAGACTGACAGACTGACAGACTGACAGACTGACAGACTGACAGACTGACAGACTGACAGACTGACAGACTGACAGACTGACAGACTGACAGACTGACAGACTGACAGACTGACAGACTGACAGACTGACAGACTGACAGACTGACAGACTGACAGACTGACAGACTGACAGACTGACAGACTGACAGACTGACAGACTGACAGACTGACAGACTGACAGACTGACAGACTGACAGACTGACAGACTGACAGACTGACAGACTGACAGACTGACAGACTGACAGACTGACAGACTGACAGACTGACAGACTGACAGACTGACAGACTGACAGACTGACAGACTGACAGACTGACAGACTGACAGACTGACAGACTGACAGACTGACAGACTGACAGACTGACAGACTGACAGACTGACAGACTGACAGACTGACAGACTGACAGACTGACAGACTGACAGACTGACAGACTGACAGACTGACAGACTGACAGACTGACAGACTGACAGACTGACAGACTGACAGACTGACAGACTGACAGACTGACAGACTGACAGACTGACAGACTGACAGACTGACAGACTGACAGACTGACAGACTGACAGACTGACAGACTGACAGACTGACAGACTGACAGACTGACAGACTGACAGACTGACAGACTGACAGACTGACAGACTGACAGACTGACAGACTGACAGACTGACAGACTGACAGACTGACAGACTGACAGACTGACAGACTGACAGACTGACAGACTGACAGACTGACAGACTGACAGACTGACAGACTGACAGACTGACAGACTGACAGACTGACAGACTGACAGACTGACAGACTGACAGACTGACAGACTGACAGACTGACAGACTGACAGACTGACAGACTGACAGACTGACAGACTGACAGACTGACAGACTGACAGACTGACAGACTGACAGACTGACAGACTGACAGACTGACAGACTGACAGACTGACAGACTGACAGACTGACAGACTGACAGACTGACAGACTGACAGACTGACAGACTGACAGACTGACAGACTGACAGACTGACAGACTGACAGACTGACAGACTGACAGACTGACAGACTGACAGACTGACAGACTGACAGACTGACAGACTGACAGACTGACAGACTGACAGACTGACAGACTGACAGACTGACAGACTGACAGACTGACAGACTGACAGACTGACAGACTGACAGACTGACAGACTGACAGACTGACAGACTGACAGACTGACAGACTGACAGACTGACAGACTGACAGACTGACAGACTGACAGACTGACAGACTGACAGACTGACAGACTGACAGACTGACAGACTGACAGACTGACAGACTGACAGACTGACAGACTGACAGACTGACAGACTGACAGACTGACAGACTGACAGACTGACAGACTGACAGACTGACAGACTGACAGACTGACAGACTGACAGACTGACAGACTGACAGACTGACAGACTGACAGACTGACAGACTGACAGACTGACAGACTGACAGACTGACAGACTGACAGACTGACAGACTGACAGACTGACAGACTGACAGACTGACAGACTGACAGACTGACAGACTGACAGACTGACAGACTGACAGACTGACAGACTGACAGACTGACAGACTGACAGACTGACAGACTGACAGACTGACAGACTGACAGACTGACAGACTGACAGACTGACAGACTGACAGACTGACAGACTGACAGACTGACAGACTGACAGACTGACAGACTGACAGACTGACAGACTGACAGACTGACAGACTGACAGACTGACAGACTGACAGACTGACAGACTGACAGACTGACAGACTGACAGACTGACAGACTGACAGACTGACAGACTGACAGACTGACAGACTGACAGACTGACAGACTGACAGACTGACAGACTGACAGACTGACAGACTGACAGACTGACAGACTGACAGACTGACAGACTGACAGACTGACAGACTGACAGACTGACAGACTGACAGACTGACAGACTGACAGACTGACAGACTGACAGACTGACAGACTGACAGACTGACAGACTGACAGACTGACAGACTGACAGACTGACAGACTGACAGACTGACAGACTGACAGACTGACAGACTGACAGACTGACAGACTGACAGACTGACAGACTGACAGACTGACAGACTGACAGACTGACAGACTGACAGACTGACAGACTGACAGACTGACAGACTGACAGACTGACAGACTGACAGACTGACAGACTGACAGACTGACAGACTGACAGACTGACAGACTGACAGACTGACAGACTGACAGACTGACAGACTGACAGACTGACAGACTGACAGACTGACAGACTGACAGACTGACAGACTGACAGACTGACAGACTGACAGACTGACAGACTGACAGACTGACAGACTGACAGACTGACAGACTGACAGACTGACAGACTGACAGACTGACAGACTGACAGACTGACAGACTGACAGACTGACAGACTGACAGACTGACAGACTGACAGACTGACAGACTGACAGACTGACAGACTGACAGACTGACAGACTGACAGACTGACAGACTGACAGACTGACAGACTGACAGACTGACAGACTGACAGACTGACAGACTGACAGACTGACAGACTGACAGACTGACAGACTGACAGACTGACAGACTGACAGACTGACAGACTGACAGACTGACAGACTGACAGACTGACAGACTGACAGACTGACAGACTGACAGACTGACAGACTGACAGACTGACAGACTGACAGACTGACAGACTGACAGACTGACAGACTGACAGACTGACAGACTGACAGACTGACAGACTGACAGACTGACAGACTGACAGACTGACAGACTGACAGACTGACAGACTGACAGACTGACAGACTGACAGACTGACAGACTGACAGACTGACAGACTGACAGACTGACAGACTGACAGACTGACAGACTGACAGACTGACAGACTGACAGACTGACAGACTGACAGACTGACAGACTGACAGACTGACAGACTGACAGACTGACAGACTGACAGACTGACAGACTGACAGACTGACAGACTGACAGACTGACAGACTGACAGACTGACAGACTGACAGACTGACAGACTGACAGACTGACAGACTGACAGACTGACAGACTGACAGACTGACAGACTGACAGACTGACAGACTGACAGACTGACAGACTGACAGACTGACAGACTGACAGACTGACAGACTGACAGACTGACAGACTGACAGACTGACAGACTGACAGACTGACAGACTGACAGACTGACAGACTGACAGACTGACAGACTGACAGACTGACAGACTGACAGACTGACAGACTGACAGACTGACAGACTGACAGACTGACAGACTGACAGACTGACAGACTGACAGACTGACAGACTGACAGACTGACAGACTGACAGACTGACAGACTGACAGACTGACAGACTGACAGACTGACAGACTGACAGACTGACAGACTGACAGACTGACAGACTGACAGACTGACAGACTGACAGACTGACAGACTGACAGACTGACAGACTGACAGACTGACAGACTGACAGACTGACAGACTGACAGACTGACAGACTGACAGACTGACAGACTGACAGACTGACAGACTGACAGACTGACAGACTGACAGACTGACAGACTGACAGACTGACAGACTGACAGACTGACAGACTGACAGACTGACAGACTGACAGACTGACAGACTGACAGACTGACAGACTGACAGACTGACAGACTGACAGACTGACAGACTGACAGACTGACAGACTGACAGACTGACAGACTGACAGACTGACAGACTGACAGACTGACAGACTGACAGACTGACAGACTGACAGACTGACAGACTGACAGACTGACAGACTGACAGACTGACAGACTGACAGACTGACAGACTGACAGACTGACAGACTGACAGACTGACAGACTGACAGACTGACAGACTGACAGACTGACAGACTGACAGACTGACAGACTGACAGACTGACAGACTGACAGACTGACAGACTGACAGACTGACAGACTGACAGACTGACAGACTGACAGACTGACAGACTGACAGACTGACAGACTGACAGACTGACAGACTGACAGACTGACAGACTGACAGACTGACAGACTGACAGACTGACAGACTGACAGACTGACAGACTGACAGACTGACAGACTGACAGACTGACAGACTGACAGACTGACAGACTGACAGACTGACAGACTGACAGACTGACAGACTGACAGACTGACAGACTGACAGACTGACAGACTGACAGACTGACAGACTGACAGACTGACAGACTGACAGACTGACAGACTGACAGACTGACAGACTGACAGACTGACAGACTGACAGACTGACAGACTGACAGACTGACAGACTGACAGACTGACAGACTGACAGACTGACAGACTGACAGACTGACAGACTGACAGACTGACAGACTGACAGACTGACAGACTGACAGACTGACAGACTGACAGACTGACAGACTGACAGACTGACAGACTGACAGACTGACAGACTGACAGACTGACAGACTGACAGACTGACAGACTGACAGACTGACAGACTGACAGACTGACAGACTGACAGACTGACAGACTGACAGACTGACAGACTGACAGACTGACAGACTGACAGACTGACAGACTGACAGACTGACAGACTGACAGACTGACAGACTGACAGACTGACAGACTGACAGACTGACAGACTGACAGACTGACAGACTGACAGACTGACAGACTGACAGACTGACAGACTGACAGACTGACAGACTGACAGACTGACAGACTGACAGACTGACAGACTGACAGACTGACAGACTGACAGACTGACAGACTGACAGACTGACAGACTGACAGACTGACAGACTGACAGACTGACAGACTGACAGACTGACAGACTGACAGACTGACAGACTGACAGACTGACAGACTGACAGACTGACAGACTGACAGACTGACAGACTGACAGACTGACAGACTGACAGACTGACAGACTGACAGACTGACAGACTGACAGACTGACAGACTGACAGACTGACAGACTGACAGACTGACAGACTGACAGACTGACAGACTGACAGACTGACAGACTGACAGACTGACAGACTGACAGACTGACAGACTGACAGACTGACAGACTGACAGACTGACAGACTGACAGACTGACAGACTGACAGACTGACAGACTGACAGACTGACAGACTGACAGACTGACAGACTGACAGACTGACAGACTGACAGACTGACAGACTGACAGACTGACAGACTGACAGACTGACAGACTGACAGACTGACAGACTGACAGACTGACAGACTGACAGACTGACAGACTGACAGACTGACAGACTGACAGACTGACAGACTGACAGACTGACAGACTGACAGACTGACAGACTGACAGACTGACAGACTGACAGACTGACAGACTGACAGACTGACAGACTGACAGACTGACAGACTGACAGACTGACAGACTGACAGACTGACAGACTGACAGACTGACAGACTGACAGACTGACAGACTGACAGACTGACAGACTGACAGACTGACAGACTGACAGACTGACAGACTGACAGACTGACAGACTGACAGACTGACAGACTGACAGACTGACAGACTGACAGACTGACAGACTGACAGACTGACAGACTGACAGACTGACAGACTGACAGACTGACAGACTGACAGACTGACAGACTGACAGACTGACAGACTGACAGACTGACAGACTGACAGACTGACAGACTGACAGACTGACAGACTGACAGACTGACAGACTGACAGACTGACAGACTGACAGACTGACAGACTGACAGACTGACAGACTGACAGACTGACAGACTGACAGACTGACAGACTGACAGACTGACAGACTGACAGACTGACAGACTGACAGACTGACAGACTGACAGACTGACAGACTGACAGACTGACAGACTGACAGACTGACAGACTGACAGACTGACAGACTGACAGACTGACAGACTGACAGACTGACAGACTGACAGACTGACAGACTGACAGACTGACAGACTGACAGACTGACAGACTGACAGACTGACAGACTGACAGACTGACAGACTGACAGACTGACAGACTGACAGACTGACAGACTGACAGACTGACAGACTGACAGACTGACAGACTGACAGACTGACAGACTGACAGACTGACAGACTGACAGACTGACAGACTGACAGACTGACAGACTGACAGACTGACAGACTGACAGACTGACAGACTGACAGACTGACAGACTGACAGACTGACAGACTGACAGACTGACAGACTGACAGACTGACAGACTGACAGACTGACAGACTGACAGACTGACAGACTGACAGACTGACAGACTGACAGACTGACAGACTGACAGACTGACAGACTGACAGACTGACAGACTGACAGACTGACAGACTGACAGACTGACAGACTGACAGACTGACAGACTGACAGACTGACAGACTGACAGACTGACAGACTGACAGACTGACAGACTGACAGACTGACAGACTGACAGACTGACAGACTGACAGACTGACAGACTGACAGACTGACAGACTGACAGACTGACAGACTGACAGACTGACAGACTGACAGACTGACAGACTGACAGACTGACAGACTGACAGACTGACAGACTGACAGACTGACAGACTGACAGACTGACAGACTGACAGACTGACAGACTGACAGACTGACAGACTGACAGACTGACAGACTGACAGACTGACAGACTGACAGACTGACAGACTGACAGACTGACAGACTGACAGACTGACAGACTGACAGACTGACAGACTGACAGACTGACAGACTGACAGACTGACAGACTGACAGACTGACAGACTGACAGACTGACAGACTGACAGACTGACAGACTGACAGACTGACAGACTGACAGACTGACAGACTGACAGACTGACAGACTGACAGACTGACAGACTGACAGACTGACAGACTGACAGACTGACAGACTGACAGACTGACAGACTGACAGACTGACAGACTGACAGACTGACAGACTGACAGACTGACAGACTGACAGACTGACAGACTGACAGACTGACAGACTGACAGACTGACAGACTGACAGACTGACAGACTGACAGACTGACAGACTGACAGACTGACAGACTGACAGACTGACAGACTGACAGACTGACAGACTGACAGACTGACAGACTGACAGACTGACAGACTGACAGACTGACAGACTGACAGACTGACAGACTGACAGACTGACAGACTGACAGACTGACAGACTGACAGACTGACAGACTGACAGACTGACAGACTGACAGACTGACAGACTGACAGACTGACAGACTGACAGACTGACAGACTGACAGACTGACAGACTGACAGACTGACAGACTGACAGACTGACAGACTGACAGACTGACAGACTGACAGACTGACAGACTGACAGACTGACAGACTGACAGACTGACAGACTGACAGACTGACAGACTGACAGACTGACAGACTGACAGACTGACAGACTGACAGACTGACAGACTGACAGACTGACAGACTGACAGACTGACAGACTGACAGACTGACAGACTGACAGACTGACAGACTGACAGACTGACAGACTGACAGACTGACAGACTGACAGACTGACAGACTGACAGACTGACAGACTGACAGACTGACAGACTGACAGACTGACAGACTGACAGACTGACAGACTGACAGACTGACAGACTGACAGACTGACAGACTGACAGACTGACAGACTGACAGACTGACAGACTGACAGACTGACAGACTGACAGACTGACAGACTGACAGACTGACAGACTGACAGACTGACAGACTGACAGACTGACAGACTGACAGACTGACAGACTGACAGACTGACAGACTGACAGACTGACAGACTGACAGACTGACAGACTGACAGACTGACAGACTGACAGACTGACAGACTGACAGACTGACAGACTGACAGACTGACAGACTGACAGACTGACAGACTGACAGACTGACAGACTGACAGACTGACAGACTGACAGACTGACAGACTGACAGACTGACAGACTGACAGACTGACAGACTGACAGACTGACAGACTGACAGACTGACAGACTGACAGACTGACAGACTGACAGACTGACAGACTGACAGACTGACAGACTGACAGACTGACAGACTGACAGACTGACAGACTGACAGACTGACAGACTGACAGACTGACAGACTGACAGACTGACAGACTGACAGACTGACAGACTGACAGACTGACAGACTGACAGACTGACAGACTGACAGACTGACAGACTGACAGACTGACAGACTGACAGACTGACAGACTGACAGACTGACAGACTGACAGACTGACAGACTGACAGACTGACAGACTGACAGACTGACAGACTGACAGACTGACAGACTGACAGACTGACAGACTGACAGACTGACAGACTGACAGACTGACAGACTGACAGACTGACAGACTGACAGACTGACAGACTGACAGACTGACAGACTGACAGACTGACAGACTGACAGACTGACAGACTGACAGACTGACAGACTGACAGACTGACAGACTGACAGACTGACAGACTGACAGACTGACAGACTGACAGACTGACAGACTGACAGACTGACAGACTGACAGACTGACAGACTGACAGACTGACAGACTGACAGACTGACAGACTGACAGACTGACAGACTGACAGACTGACAGACTGACAGACTGACAGACTGACAGACTGACAGACTGACAGACTGACAGACTGACAGACTGACAGACTGACAGACTGACAGACTGACAGACTGACAGACTGACAGACTGACAGACTGACAGACTGACAGACTGACAGACTGACAGACTGACAGACTGACAGACTGACAGACTGACAGACTGACAGACTGACAGACTGACAGACTGACAGACTGACAGACTGACAGACTGACAGACTGACAGACTGACAGACTGACAGACTGACAGACTGACAGACTGACAGACTGACAGACTGACAGACTGACAGACTGACAGACTGACAGACTGACAGACTGACAGACTGACAGACTGACAGACTGACAGACTGACAGACTGACAGACTGACAGACTGACAGACTGACAGACTGACAGACTGACAGACTGACAGACTGACAGACTGACAGACTGACAGACTGACAGACTGACAGACTGACAGACTGACAGACTGACAGACTGACAGACTGACAGACTGACAGACTGACAGACTGACAGACTGACAGACTGACAGACTGACAGACTGACAGACTGACAGACTGACAGACTGACAGACTGACAGACTGACAGACTGACAGACTGACAGACTGACAGACTGACAGACTGACAGACTGACAGACTGACAGACTGACAGACTGACAGACTGACAGACTGACAGACTGACAGACTGACAGACTGACAGACTGACAGACTGACAGACTGACAGACTGACAGACTGACAGACTGACAGACTGACAGACTGACAGACTGACAGACTGACAGACTGACAGACTGACAGACTGACAGACTGACAGACTGACAGACTGACAGACTGACAGACTGACAGACTGACAGACTGACAGACTGACAGACTGACAGACTGACAGACTGACAGACTGACAGACTGACAGACTGACAGACTGACAGACTGACAGACTGACAGACTGACAGACTGACAGACTGACTGACAGACTGACAGACTGACAGACTGACAGACTGACAGACTGACAGACTGACAGACTGACAGACTGACAGACTGACAGACTGACAGACTGACAGACTGACAGACTGACAGACTGACAGACTGACAGACTGACAGACTGACAGACTGACAGACTGACAGACTGACAGACTGACAGACTGACAGACTGACAGACTGACAGACTGACAGACTGACAGACTGACAGACTGACAGACTGACAGACTGACAGACTGACAGACTGACAGACTGACAGACTGACAGACTGACAGACTGACAGACTGACAGACTGACAGACTGACAGACTGACAGACTGACAGACTGACAGACTGACAGACTGACAGACTGACAGACTGACAGACTGACAGACTGACAGACTGACAGACTGACAGACTGACAGACTGACAGACTGACAGACTGACAGACTGACAGACTGACAGACTGACAGACTGACAGACTGACAGACTGACAGACTGACAGACTGACAGACTGACAGACTGACAGACTGACAGACTGACAGACTGACAGACTGACAGACTGACAGACTGACAGACTGACAGACTGACAGACTGACAGACTGACAGACTGACAGACTGACAGACTGACAGACTGACAGACTGACAGACTGACAGACTGACAGACTGACAGACTGACAGACTGACAGACTGACAGACTGACAGACTGACAGACTGACAGACTGACAGACTGACAGACTGACAGACTGACAGACTGACAGACTGACAGACTGACAGACTGACAGACTGACAGACTGACAGACTGACAGACTGACAGACTGACAGACTGACAGACTGACAGACTGACAGACTGACAGACTGACAGACTGACAGACTGACAGACTGACAGACTGACAGACTGACAGACTGACAGACTGACAGACTGACAGACTGACAGACTGACAGACTGACAGACTGACAGACTGACAGACTGACAGACTGACAGACTGACAGACTGACAGACTGACAGACTGACAGACTGACAGACTGACAGACTGACAGACTGACAGACTGACAGACTGACAGACTGACAGACTGACAGACTGACAGACTGACAGACTGACAGACTGACAGACTGACAGACTGACAGACTGACAGACTGACAGACTGACAGACTGACAGACTGACAGACTGACAGACTGACAGACTGACAGACTGACAGACTGACAGACTGACAGACTGACAGACTGACAGACTGACAGACTGACAGACTGACAGACTGACAGACTGACAGACTGACAGACTGACAGACTGACAGACTGACAGACTGACAGACTGACAGACTGACAGACTGACAGACTGACAGACTGACAGACTGACAGACTGACAGACTGACAGACTGACAGACTGACAGACTGACAGACTGACAGACTGACAGACTGACAGACTGACAGACTGACAGACTGACAGACTGACAGACTGACAGACTGACAGACTGACAGACTGACAGACTGACAGACTGACAGACTGACAGACTGACAGACTGACAGACTGACAGACTGACAGACTGACAGACTGACAGACTGACAGACTGACAGACTGACAGACTGACAGACTGACAGACTGACAGACTGACAGACTGACAGACTGACAGACTGACAGACTGACAGACTGACAGACTGACAGACTGACAGACTGACAGACTGACAGACTGACAGACTGACAGACTGACAGACTGACAGACTGACAGACTGACAGACTGACAGACTGACAGACTGACAGACTGACAGACTGACAGACTGACAGACTGACAGACTGACAGACTGACAGACTGACAGACTGACAGACTGACAGACTGACAGACTGACAGACTGACAGACTGACAGACTGACAGACTGACAGACTGACAGACTGACAGACTGACAGACTGACAGACTGACAGACTGACAGACTGACAGACTGACAGACTGACAGACTGACAGACTGACAGACTGACAGACTGACAGACTGACAGACTGACAGACTGACAGACTGACAGACTGACAGACTGACAGACTGACAGACTGACAGACTGACAGACTGACAGACTGACAGACTGACAGACTGACAGACTGACAGACTGACAGACTGACAGACTGACAGACTGACAGACTGACAGACTGACAGACTGACAGACTGACAGACTGACAGACTGACAGACTGACAGACTGACAGACTGACAGACTGACAGACTGACAGACTGACAGACTGACAGACTGACAGACTGACAGACTGACAGACTGACAGACTGACAGACTGACAGACTGACAGACTGACAGACTGACAGACTGACAGACTGACAGACTGACAGACTGACAGACTGACAGACTGACAGACTGACAGACTGACAGACTGACAGACTGACAGACTGACAGACTGACAGACTGACAGACTGACAGACTGACAGACTGACAGACTGACAGACTGACAGACTGACAGACTGACAGACTGACAGACTGACAGACTGACAGACTGACAGACTGACAGACTGACAGACTGACAGACTGACAGACTGACAGACTGACAGACTGACAGACTGACAGACTGACAGACTGACAGACTGACAGACTGACAGACTGACAGACTGACAGACTGACAGACTGACAGACTGACAGACTGACAGACTGACAGACTGACAGACTGACAGACTGACAGACTGACAGACTGACAGACTGACAGACTGACAGACTGACAGACTGACAGACTGACAGACTGACAGACTGACAGACTGACAGACTGACAGACTGACAGACTGACAGACTGACAGACTGACAGACTGACAGACTGACAGACTGACAGACTGACAGACTGACAGACTGACAGACTGACAGACTGACAGACTGACAGACTGACAGACTGACAGACTGACAGACTGACAGACTGACAGACTGACAGACTGACAGACTGACAGACTGACAGACTGACAGACTGACAGACTGACAGACTGACAGACTGACAGACTGACAGACTGACAGACTGACAGACTGACAGACTGACAGACTGACAGACTGACAGACTGACAGACTGACAGACTGACAGACTGACAGACTGACAGACTGACAGACTGACAGACTGACAGACTGACAGACTGACAGACTGACAGACTGACAGACTGACAGACTGACAGACTGACAGACTGACAGACTGACAGACTGACAGACTGACAGACTGACAGACTGACAGACTGACAGACTGACAGACTGACAGACTGACAGACTGACAGACTGACAGACTGACAGACTGACAGACTGACAGACTGACAGACTGACAGACTGACAGACTGACAGACTGACAGACTGACAGACTGACAGACTGACAGACTGACAGACTGACAGACTGACAGACTGACAGACTGACAGACTGACAGACTGACAGACTGACAGACTGACAGACTGACAGACTGACAGACTGACAGACTGACAGACTGACAGACTGACAGACTGACAGACTGACAGACTGACAGACTGACAGACTGACAGACTGACAGACTGACAGACTGACAGACTGACAGACTGACAGACTGACAGACTGACAGACTGACAGACTGACAGACTGACAGACTGACAGACTGACAGACTGACAGACTGACAGACTGACAGACTGACAGACTGACAGACTGACAGACTGACAGACTGACAGACTGACAGACTGACAGACTGACAGACTGACAGACTGACAGACTGACAGACTGACAGACTGACAGACTGACAGACTGACAGACTGACAGACTGACAGACTGACAGACTGACAGACTGACAGACTGACAGACTGACAGACTGACAGACTGACAGACTGACAGACTGACAGACTGACAGACTGACAGACTGACAGACTGACAGACTGACAGACTGACAGACTGACAGACTGACAGACTGACAGACTGACAGACTGACAGACTGACAGACTGACAGACTGACAGACTGACAGACTGACAGACTGACAGACTGACAGACTGACAGACTGACAGACTGACAGACTGACAGACTGACAGACTGACAGACTGACAGACTGACAGACTGACAGACTGACAGACTGACAGACTGACAGACTGACAGACTGACAGACTGACAGACTGACAGACTGACAGACTGACAGACTGACAGACTGACAGACTGACAGACTGACAGACTGACAGACTGACAGACTGACAGACTGACAGACTGACAGACTGACAGACTGACAGACTGACAGACTGACAGACTGACAGACTGACAGACTGACAGACTGACAGACTGACAGACTGACAGACTGACAGACTGACAGACTGACAGACTGACAGACTGACAGACTGACAGACTGACAGACTGACAGACTGACAGACTGACAGACTGACAGACTGACAGACTGACAGACTGACAGACTGACAGACTGACAGACTGACAGACTGACAGACTGACAGACTGACAGACTGACAGACTGACAGACTGACAGACTGACAGACTGACAGACTGACAGACTGACAGACTGACAGACTGACAGACTGACAGACTGACAGACTGACAGACTGACAGACTGACAGACTGACAGACTGACAGACTGACAGACTGACAGACTGACAGACTGACAGACTGACAGACTGACAGACTGACAGACTGACAGACTGACAGACTGACAGACTGACAGACTGACAGACTGACAGACTGACAGACTGACAGACTGACAGACTGACAGACTGACAGACTGACAGACTGACAGACTGACAGACTGACAGACTGACAGACTGACAGACTGACAGACTGACAGACTGACAGACTGACAGACTGACAGACTGACAGACTGACAGACTGACAGACTGACAGACTGACAGACTGACAGACTGACAGACTGACAGACTGACAGACTGACAGACTGACAGACTGACAGACTGACAGACTGACAGACTGACAGACTGACAGACTGACAGACTGACAGACTGACAGACTGACAGACTGACAGACTGACAGACTGACAGACTGACAGACTGACAGACTGACAGACTGACAGACTGACAGACTGACAGACTGACAGACTGACAGACTGACAGACTGACAGACTGACAGACTGACAGACTGACAGACTGACAGACTGACAGACTGACAGACTGACAGACTGACAGACTGACAGACTGACAGACTGACAGACTGACAGACTGACAGACTGACAGACTGACAGACTGACAGACTGACAGACTGACAGACTGACAGACTGACAGACTGACAGACTGACAGACTGACAGACTGACAGACTGACAGACTGACAGACTGACAGACTGACAGACTGACAGACTGACAGACTGACAGACTGACAGACTGACAGACTGACAGACTGACAGACTGACAGACTGACAGACTGACAGACTGACAGACTGACAGACTGACAGACTGACAGACTGACAGACTGACAGACTGACAGACTGACAGACTGACAGACTGACAGACTGACAGACTGACAGACTGACAGACTGACAGACTGACAGACTGACAGACTGACAGACTGACAGACTGACAGACTGACAGACTGACAGACTGACAGACTGACAGACTGACAGACTGACAGACTGACAGACTGACAGACTGACAGACTGACAGACTGACAGACTGACAGACTGACAGACTGACAGACTGACAGACTGACAGACTGACAGACTGACAGACTGACAGACTGACAGACTGACAGACTGACAGACTGACAGACTGACAGACTGACAGACTGACAGACTGACAGACTGACAGACTGACAGACTGACAGACTGACAGACTGACAGACTGACAGACTGACAGACTGACAGACTGACAGACTGACAGACTGACAGACTGACAGACTGACAGACTGACAGACTGACAGACTGACAGACTGACAGACTGACAGACTGACAGACTGACAGACTGACAGACTGACAGACTGACAGACTGACAGACTGACAGACTGACAGACTGACAGACTGACAGACTGACAGACTGACAGACTGACAGACTGACAGACTGACAGACTGACAGACTGACAGACTGACAGACTGACAGACTGACAGACTGACAGACTGACAGACTGACAGACTGACAGACTGACAGACTGACAGACTGACAGACTGACAGACTGACAGACTGACAGACTGACAGACTGACAGACTGACAGACTGACAGACTGACAGACTGACAGACTGACAGACTGACAGACTGACAGACTGACAGACTGACAGACTGACAGACTGACAGACTGACAGACTGACAGACTGACAGACTGACAGACTGACAGACTGACAGACTGACAGACTGACAGACTGACAGACTGACAGACTGACAGACTGACAGACTGACAGACTGACAGACTGACAGACTGACAGACTGACAGACTGACAGACTGACAGACTGACAGACTGACAGACTGACAGACTGACAGACTGACAGACTGACAGACTGACAGACTGACAGACTGACAGACTGACAGACTGACAGACTGACAGACTGACAGACTGACAGACTGACAGACTGACAGACTGACAGACTGACAGACTGACAGACTGACAGACTGACAGACTGACAGACTGACAGACTGACAGACTGACAGACTGACAGACTGACAGACTGACAGACTGACAGACTGACAGACTGACAGACTGACAGACTGACAGGACTGACAGACTGACAGACTGACAGACTGACAGACTGACAGACTGACAGGACTGACAGACTGACAGGACTGACAGACTGACAGACTGACAGACTGACAGACTGACAGACTGACAGACTGACAGACTGACAGACTGACAGACTGACAGACTGACAGACTGACAGACTGACAGACCTGACAGACTGACAGACTGACAGACTGACAGACTGACAGACTGACAGACTGACAGACTGACAGACTGACAGACTGACAGACTGACAGACTGACAGACTGACAGACTGACAGACTGACAGACTGACAGACTGACAGACTGACAGACTGACAGACTGACAGACTGACAGACTGACAGACTGACAGACTGACAGACTGACAGACTGACAGACTGACAGACTGACAGACTGACAGACTGACAGACTGACAGACTGACAGACTGACAGACTGACAGACTGACAGACTGACAGACTGACAGACTGACAGACTGACAGACTGACAGACTGACAGACTGACAGGACTGACAGACTGACAGACTGACAGACTGACAGACTGACAGACTGACAGACTGACAGACTGACAGACTGACAGACTGACAGACTGACAGACTGACAGACTGACAGACTGACAGACTGACAGACTGACAGACTGACAGACTGACAGACTGACAGACTGACAGACTGACAGACTGACAGACTGACAGACTGACAGACTGACAGACTGACAGACTGACAGACTGACAGACTGACAGACTGACAGACTGACAGACTGACAGACTGACAGACTGACAGACTGACAGACTGACAGACTGACAGACTGACAGACTGACAGACTGACAGACTGACAGACTGACAGACTGACAGACTGACAGACTGACAGACTGACAGACTGACAGACTGACAGACTGACAGACTGACAGACTGACAGACTGACAGACTGACAGACTGACAGACTGACAGACTGACAGACTGACAGACTGACAGACTGACAGACTGACAGACTGACAGACTGACAGACTGACAGACTGACAGACTGACAGACTGACAGACTGACAGACTGACAGACTGACAGACTGACAGACTGACAGACTGACAGACTGACAGACTGACAGACTGACAGACTGACAGACTGACAGACTGACAGACTGACAGACTGACAGACTGACAGACTGACAGACTGACAGACTGACAGACTGACAGACTGACAGACTGACAGACTGACAGACTGACAGACTGACAGACTGACAGACTGACAGACTGACAGACTGACAGACTGACAGACTGACAGACTGACAGACTGACAGACTGACAGACTGACAGACTGACAGACTGACAGACTGACAGACTGACAGACTGACAGACTGACAGACTGACAGACTGACAGACTGACAGACTGACAGACTGACAGACTGACAGACTGACAGACTGACAGACTGACAGACTGACAGACTGACAGACTGACAGACTGACAGACTGACAGACTGACAGACTGACAGACTGACAGACTGACAGACTGACAGACTGACAGACTGACAGACTGACAGACTGACAGACTGACAGACTGACAGACTGACAGACTGACAGACTGACAGACTGACAGACTGACAGACTGACAGACTGACAGACTGACAGACTGACAGACTGACAGACTGACAGACTGACAGACTGACAGACTGACAGACTGACAGACTGACAGACTGACAGACTGACAGACTGACAGACTGACAGACTGACAGACTGACAGACTGACAGACTGACAGACTGACAGACTGACAGACTGACAGACTGACAGACTGACAGACTGACAGACTGACAGACTGACAGACTGACAGACTGACAGACTGACAGACTGACAGACTGACAGACTGACAGACTGACAGACTGACAGACTGACAGACTGACAGACTGACAGACTGACAGACTGACAGACTGACAGACTGACAGACTGACAGACTGACAGACTGACAGACTGACAGACTGACAGACTGACAGACTGACAGACTGACAGACTGACAGACTGACAGACTGACAGACTGACAGACTGACAGACTGACAGACTGACAGACTGACAGACTGACAGACTGACAGACTGACAGACTGACAGACTGACAGACTGACAGACTGACAGACTGACAGACTGACAGACTGACAGACTGACAGACTGACAGACTGACAGACTGACAGACTGACAGACTGACAGACTGACAGACTGACAGACTGACAGACTGACAGACTGACAGACTGACAGACTGACAGACTGACAGACTGACAGACTGACAGACTGACAGACTGACAGACTGACAGACTGACAGACTGACAGACTGACAGACTGACAGACTGACAGACTGACAGACTGACAGACTGACAGACTGACAGACTGACAGACTGACAGACTGACAGACTGACAGACTGACAGACTGACAGACTGACAGACTGACAGACTGACAGACTGACAGACTGACAGACTGACAGACTGACAGACTGACAGACTGACAGACTGACAGACTGACAGACTGACAGACTGACAGACTGACAGACTGACAGACTGACAGACTGACAGACTGACAGACTGACAGACTGACAGACTGACAGACTGACAGACTGACAGACTGACAGACTGACAGACTGACAGACTGACAGACTGACAGACTGACAGACTGACAGACTGACAGACTGACAGACTGACAGACTGACAGACTGACAGACTGACAGACTGACAGACTGACAGACTGACAGACTGACAGACTGACAGACTGACAGACTGACAGACTGACAGACTGACAGACTGACAGACGACAGACTGACAGACTGACAGACTGACAGACTGACAGACTGACAGACTGACAGACTGACAGACTGACAGACTGACAGACTGACAGACTGACAGACTGACAGACTGACAGACTGACAGACTGACAGACTGACAGACTGACAGACTGACAGACTGACAGACTGACAGACTGACAGACTGACAGACTGACAGACTGACAGACTGACAGACTGACAGACTGACAGACTGACAGACTGACAGACTGACAGACTGACAGACTGACAGACTGACAGACTGACAGACTGACAGACTGACAGACTGACAGACTGACAGACTGACAGACTGACAGACTGACAGACTGACAGACTGACAGACTGACAGACTGACAGACTGACAGACTGACAGACTGACAGACTGACAGACTGACAGACTGACAGACTGACAGACTGACAGACTGACAGACTGACAGACTGACAGACTGACAGACTGACAGACTGACAGACTGACAGACTGACAGACTGACAGACTGACAGACTGACAGACTGACAGACTGACAGACTGACAGACTGACAGACTGACAGACTGACAGACTGACAGACTGACAGACTGACAGACTGACAGACTGACAGACTGACAGACTGACAGACTGACAGACTGACAGACTGACAGACTGACAGACTGACAGACTGACAGACTGACAGACTGACAGACTGACAGACTGACAGACTGACAGACTGACAGACTGACAGACTGACAGACTGACAGACTGACAGACTGACAGACTGACAGACTGACAGACTGACAGACTGACAGACTGACAGACTGACAGACTGACAGACTGACAGACTGACAGACTGACAGACTGACAGACTGACAGACTGACAGACTGACAGACTGACAGACTGACAGACTGACAGACTGACAGACTGACAGACTGACAGACTGACAGACTGACAGACTGACAGACTGACAGACTGACAGACTGACAGACTGACAGACTGACAGACTGACAGACTGACAGACTGACAGACTGACAGACTGACAGACTGACAGACTGACAGACTGACAGACTGACAGACTGACAGACTGACAGACTGACAGACTGACAGACTGACAGACTGACAGACTGACAGACTGACAGACTGACAGACTGACAGACTGACAGACTGACAGACTGACAGACTGACAGACTGACAGACTGACAGACTGACAGACTGACAGACTGACAGACTGACAGACTGACAGACTGACAGACTGACAGACTGACAGACTGACAGACTGACAGACTGACAGACTGACAGACTGACAGACTGACAGACTGACAGACTGACAGACTGACAGACTGACAGACTGACAGACTGACAGACTGACAGACTGACAGACTGACAGACTGACAGACTGACAGACTGACAGACTGACAGACTGACAGACTGACAGACTGACAGACTGACAGACTGACAGACTGACAGACTGACAGACTGACAGACTGACAGACTGACAGACTGACAGACTGACAGACTGACAGACTGACAGACTGACAGACTGACAGACTGACAGACTGACAGACTGACAGACTGACAGACTGACAGACTGACAGACTGACAGACTGACAGACTGACAGACTGACAGACTGACAGACTGACAGACTGACAGACTGACAGACTGACAGACTGACAGACTGACAGACTGACAGACTGACAGACTGACAGACTGACAGACTGACAGACTGACAGACTGACAGACTGACAGACTGACAGACTGACAGACTGACAGACTGACAGACTGACAGACTGACAGACTGACAGACTGACAGACTGACAGACTGACAGACTGACAGACTGACAGACTGACAGACTGACAGACTGACAGACTGACAGACTGACAGACTGACAGACTGACAGACTGACAGACTGACAGACTGACAGACTGACAGACTGACAGACTGACAGACTGACAGACTGACAGACTGACAGACTGACAGACTGACAGACTGACAGACTGACAGACTGACAGACTGACAGACTGACAGACTGACAGACTGACAGACTGACAGACTGACAGACTGACAGACTGACAGACTGACAGACTGACAGACTGACAGACTGACAGACTGACAGACTGACAGACTGACAGACTGACAGACTGACAGACTGACAGACTGACAGACTGACAGACTGACAGACTGACAGAACTGACAGACTGACAGACTGACAGACTGACAGACTGACAGACTGACAGACTGACAGACTGACAGACTGACAGAACTGACAGACTGACAGACTGACAGACTGACAGACTGACAGACTGACAGACTGACAGACTGACAGACTGACAGACTGACAGACTGACAGACTGACAGACTGACAGACTGACAGACTGACAGACTGACAGACTGACAGACTGACAGACTGACAGACTGACAGACTGACAGACTGACAGACTGACAGACTGACAGACTGACAGACTGACAGACTGACAGACTGACAGACTGACAGACTGACAGACTGACAGACTGACAGACTGACAGACTGACAGACTGACAGACTGACAGACTGACAGACTGACAGGACTGACAGACTGACAGACTGACAGACTGACAGACTGACAGACTGACAGACTGACAGACTGACAGACTGACAGACTGACAGACTGACAGACTGACAGACTGACAGACTGACAGACTGACAGACTGACAGACTGACAGACTGACAGACTGACAGACTGACAGACTGACAGACTGACAGACTGACAGACTGACAGACTGACAGACTGACAGACTGACAGACTGACAGACTGACAGACTGACAGACTGACAGACTGACAGACTGACAGACTGACAGACTGACAGACTGACAGACTGACAGACTGACAGACTGACAGACTGACAGACTGACAGACTGACAGACTGACAGACTGACAGACTGACAGACTGACAGACTGACAGACTGACAGACTGACAGACTGACAGACTGACAGACTGACAGACTGACAGACTGACAGACTGACAGACTGACAGACTGACAGACTGACAGACTGACAGACTGACAGACTGACAGACTGACAGACTGACAGACTGACAGACTGACAGACTGACAGACTGACAGACTGACAGACTGACAGACTGACAGACTGGACAGACTGACAGACTGACAGACTGACAGACTGACAGACTGACAGACTGACAGACTGACAGACTGACAGACTGACAGACTGACAGACTGACAGACTGACAGACTGACAGACTGACAGACTGACAGACTGACAGACTGACAGACTGACAGACTGACAGACTGACAGACTGACAGACTGACAGACTGACAGACTGACAGACTGACAGACTGACAGACTGACAGACTGACAGACTGACAGACTGACAGACTGACAGACTGACAGACTGACAGACTGACCAGACTGACAGACTGACAGACTGACAGACTGACAGACTGACAGACTGACAGACTGACAGACTGACAGACTGACAGACTGACAGACTGACAGACTGACAGACTGACAGACTGACAGACTGACAGACTGACAGACTGACAGACTGACAGACTGACAGACTGACAGACTGACAGACTGACAGACTGACAGACTGACAGACTGACAGACTGACAGACTGACAGACTG
>NW_023665599.1:102500-114381 GCF_014743375.2 Drosophila subpulchrella | reverse complement strand
GACAGACAGACAGACAGACAGACAGACAGACAGACAGACAGACAGACAGACAGACAGACAGACAGACAGACAGACAGACAGACAGACAGACAGACAGACAGACAGACAGACAGACAGACAGACAGACAGACAGACAGACAGACAGACAGACAGACAGACAGACAGACAGACAGACAGACAGACAGACAGACAGACAGACAGACAGACAGACAGACAGACAGACAGACAGACAGACAGACAGACAGACAGACAGACAGACAGACAGACAGACAGACAGACAGACAGACAGACAGACAGACAGACAGACAGACAGACAGACAGACAGACAGACAGACAGACAGACAGACAGACAGACAGACAGACAGACAGACAGACAGACAGACAGACAGACAGACAGACAGACAGACAGACAGACAGACAGACAGACAGACAGACAGACAGACAGACAGACAGACAGACAGACAGACAGACAGACAGACAGACAGACAGAACAGACAGACAGACAGACAGACAGACAGACAGACAGACAGACAGACAGACAGACAGACAGACAGACAGACAGACAGACAGACAGACAGACAGACAGACAGACAGACAGACAGACAGACAGACAGACAGACAGACAGACAGACAGACAGACAGACAGACAGACAGACAGACAGACAGACAGACAGACAGACAGACAGACAGACAGACAGACAGACAGACAGACAGACAGACAGACAGACAGACAGACAGACAGACAGACAGACAGACAGACAGACAGACAGACAGACAGACAGACAGACAGACAGACAGACAGACAGACAGACAGACAGACAGACAGACAGACAGACAGACAGACAGACAGACAGACAGACAGACAGACAGACAGACAGACAGACAGACAGACAGACAGACAGACAGACAGACAGACAGACAGACAGACAGACAGACAGACAGACAGACAGACAGACAGACAGACAGACAGACAGACAGACAGACAGACAGACAGACAGACAGACAGACAGACAGACAGACAGACAGACAGACAGACAGACAGACAGACAGACAGACAGACAGACAGACAGACAGACAGACAGACAGACAGACAGACAGACAGACAGACAGACAGACAGACAGACAGACAGACAGACAGACAGACAGACAGACAGACAGACAGACAGACAGACAGACAGACAGACAGACAGACAGACAGACAGACAGACAGACAGACAGACAGACAGACAGACAGACAGACAGACAGACAGACAGACAGACAGACAGACAGACAGACAGACAGACAGACAGACAGACAGACAGACAGACAGACAGACAGACAGACAGACAGACAGACAGACAGACAGACAGACAGACAGACAGACAGACAGACAGACAGACAGACAGACAGACAGACAGACAGACAGACAGACAGACAGACAGACAGACAGACAGACAGACAGACAGACAGACAGACAGACAGACAGACAGACAGACAGACAGACAGACAGACAGACAGACAGACAGACAGACAGACAGACAGACAGACAGACAGACAGACAGACAGACAGACAGACAGACAGACAGACAGACAGACAGACAGACAGACAGACAGACAGACAGACAGACAGACAGACAGACAGACAGACAGACAGACAGACAGACAGACAGACAGACAGACAGACAGACAGACAGACAGACAGACAGACAGACAGACAGACAGACAGACAGACAGACAGACAGACAGACAGACAGACAGACAGACAGACAGACAGACAGACAGACAGACAGACAGACAGACAGACAGACAGACAGACAGACAGACAGACAGACAGACAGACAGACAGACAGACAGACAGACAGACAGACAGACAGACAGACAGACAGACAGACAGACAGACAGACAGACAGACAGACAGACAGACAGACAGACAGACAGACAGACAGACAGACAGACAGACAGACAGACAGACAGACAGACAGACAGACAGACAGACAGACAGACAGACAGACAGACAGACAGACAGACAGACAGACAGACAGACAGACAGACAGACAGACAGACAGACAGACAGACAGACAGACAGACAGACAGACAGACAGACAGACAGACAGACAGACAGACAGACAGACAGACAGACAGACAGACAGACAGACAGACAGACAGACAGACAGACAGACAGACAGACAGACAGACAGACAGACAGACAGACAGACAGACAGACAGACAGACAGACAGACAGACAGACAGACAGACAGACAGACAGACAGACAGACAGACAGACAGACAGACAGACAGACAGACAGACAGACAGACAGACAGACAGACAGACAGACAGACAGACAGACAGACAGACAGACAGACAGACAGACAGACAGACAGACAGACAGACAGACAGACAGACAGACAGACAGACAGACAGACAGACAGACAGACAGACAGACAGACAGACAGACAGACAGACAGACAGACAGACAGACAGACAGACAGACAGACAGACAGACAGACAGACAGACAGACAGACAGACAGACAGACAGACAGACAGACAGACAGACAGACAGACAGACAGACAGACAGACAGACAGACAGACAGACAGACAGACAGACAGACAGACAGACAGACAGACAGACAGACAGACAGACAGACAGACAGACAGACAGACAGACAGACAGACAGACAGACAGACAGACAGACAGACAGACAGACAGACAGACAGACAGACAGACAGACAGACAGACAGACAGACAGACAGACAGACAGACAGACAGACAGACAGACAGACAGACAGACAGACAGACAGACAGACAGACAGACAGACAGACAGACAGACAGACAGACAGACAGACAGACAGACAGACAGACAGACAGACAGACAGACAGACAGACAGACAGACAGACAGACAGACAGACAGACAGACAGACAGACAGACAGACAGACAGACAGACAGACAGACAGACAGACAGACAGACAGACAGACAGACAGACAGACAGACAGACAGACAGACAGACAGACAGACAGACAGACAGACAGACAGACAGGACAGACAGACAGACAGACAGACAGACAGACAGACAGACAGACAGACAGACAGACAGACAGACAGACAGACAGACAGACAGACAGACAGACAGACAGACAGACAGACAGACAGACAGACAGACAGACAGACAGACAGACAGACAGACAGACAGACAGACAGACAGACAGACAGACAGACAGACAGACAGACAGACAGACAGACAGACAGACAGACAGACAGACAGACAGACAGACAGACAGACAGACAGACAGACAGACAGACAGACAGACAGACAGACAGACAGACAGACAGACAGACAGACAGACAGACAGACAGACAGACAGACAGACAGACAGACAGACAGACAGACAGACAGACAGACAGACAGACAGACAGACAGACAGACAGACAGACAGACAGACAGACAGACAGACAGACAGACAGACAGACAGACAGACAGACAGACAGACAGACAGACAGACAGACAGACAGACAGACAGACAGACAGACAGACAGACAGACAGACAGACAGACAGACAGACAGACAGACAGACAGACAGACAGACAGACAGACAGACAGACAGACAGACAGACAGACAGACAGACAGACAGACAGACAGACAGACAGACAGACAGACAGACAGACAGACAGACAGACAGACAGACAGACAGACAGACAGACAGACAGACAGACAGACAGACAGACAGACAGACAGACAGACAGACAGACAGACAGACAGACAGACAGACAGACAGACAGACAGACAGACAGACAGACAGACAGACAGACAGACAGACAGACAGACAGACAGACAGACAGACAGACAGACAGACAGACAGACAGACAGACAGACAGACAGACAGACAGACAGACAGACAGACAGACAGACAGACAGACAGACAGACAGACAGACAGACAGACAGACAGACAGACAGACAGACAGACAGACAGACAGACAGACAGACAGACAGACAGACAGACAGACAGACAGACAGACAGACAGACAGACAGACAGACAGACAGACAGACAGACAGACAGACAGACAGACAGACAGACAGACAGACAGACAGACAGACAGACAGACAGACAGACAGACAGACAGACAGACAGACAGACAGACAGACAGACAGACAGACAGACAGACAGACAGACAGACAGACAGACAGACAGACAGACAGACAGACAGACAGACAGACAGACAGACAGACAGACAGACAGACAGACAGACAGACAGACAGACAGACAGACAGACAGACAGACAGACAGACAGACAGACAGACAGACAGACAGACAGACAGACAGACAGACAGACAGACAGACAGACAGACAGACAGACAGACAGACAGACAGACAGACAGACAGACAGACAGACAGACAGACAGACAGACAGACAGACAGACAGACAGACAGACAGACAGACAGACAGACAGACAGACAGACAGACAGACAGACAGACAGACAGACAGACAGACAGACAGACAGACAGACAGACAGACAGACAGACAGACAGACAGACAGACAGACAGACAGACAGACAGACAGACAGACAGACAGACAGACAGACAGACAGACAGACAGACAGACAGACAGACAGACAGACAGACAGACAGACAGACAGACAGACAGACAGACAGACAGACAGACAGACAGACAGACAGACAGACAGACAGACAGACAGACAGACAGACAGACAGACAGACAGACAGACAGACAGACAGACAGACAGACAGACAGACAGACAGACAGACAGACAGACAGACAGACAGACAGACAGACAGACAGACAGACAGACAGACAGACAGACAGACAGACAGACAGACAGACAGACAGACAGACAGACAGACAGACAGACAGACAGACAGACAGACAGACAGACAGACAGACAGACAGACAGACAGACAGACAGACAGACAGACAGACAGACAGACAGACAGACAGACAGACAGACAGACAGACAGACAGACAGACAGACAGACAGACAGACAGACAGACAGACAGACAGACAGACAGACAGACAGACAGACAGACAGACAGACAGACAGACAGACAGACAGACAGACAGACAGACAGACAGACAGACAGACAGACAGACAGACAGACAGACAGACAGACAGACAGACAGACAGACAGACAGACAGACAGACAGACAGACAGACAGACAGACAGACAGACAGACAGACAGACAGACAGACAGACAGACAGACAGACAGACAGACAGACAGACAGACAGACAGACAGACAGACAGACAGACAGACAGACAGACAGACAGACAGACAGACAGACAGACAGACAGACAGACAGACAGACAGACAGACAGACAGACAGACAGACAGACAGACAGACAGACAGACAGACAGACAGACAGACAGACAGACAGACAGACAGACAGACAGACAGACAGACAGACAGACAGACAGACAGACAGACAGACAGACAGACAGACAGACAGACAGACAGACAGACAGACAGACAGACAGACAGACAGACAGACAGACAGACAGACAGACAGACAGACAGACAGACAGACAGACAGACAGACAGACAGACAGACAGACAGACAGACAGACAGACAGACAGACAGACAGACAGACAGACAGACAGACAGACAGACAGACAGACAGACAGACAGACAGACAGACAGACAGACAGACAGACAGACAGACAGACAGACAGACAGACAGACAGACAGACAGACAGACAGACAGACAGACAGACAGACAGACAGACAGACAGACAGACAGACAGACAGACAGACAGACAGACAGACAGACAGACAGACAGACAGACAGACAGACAGACAGACAGACAGACAGACAGACAGACAGACAGACAGACAGACAGACAGACAGACAGACAGACAGACAGACAGACAGACAGACAGACAGACAGACAGACAGACAGACAGACAGACAGACAGACAGACAGACAGACAGACAGACAGACAGACAGACAGACAGACAGACAGACAGACAGACAGACAGACAGACAGACAGACAGACAGACAGACAGACAGACAGACAGACAGACAGACAGACAGACAGACAGACAGACAGACAGACAGACAGACAGACAGACAGACAGACAGACAGACAGACAGACAGACAGACAGACAGACAGACAGACAGACAGACAGACAGACAGACAGACAGACAGACAGACAGACAGACAGACAGACAGACAGACAGACAGACAGACAGACAGACAGACAGACAGACAGACAGACAGACAGACAGACAGACAGACAGACAGACAGACAGACAGACAGACAGACAGACAGACAGACAGACAGACAGACAGACAGACAGACAGACAGACAGACAGACAGACAGACAGACAGACAGACAGACAGACAGACAGACAGACAGACAGACAGACAGACAGACAGACAGACAGACAGACAGACAGACAGACAGACAGGACAGACAGACAGACAGACAGACAGACAGACAGACAGACAGACAGACAGACAGACAGACAGACAGACAGACAGACAGACAGACAGACAGACAGACAGACAGACAGACAGACAGACAGACAGACAGACAGACAGACAGACAGACAGACAGACAGACAGACAGACAGACAGACAGACAGACAGACAGGACAGACAGACAGACAGACAGACAGACAGACAGACAGACAGACAGACAGACAGACAGACAGACAGACAGACAGACAGACAGACAGACAGACAGACAGACAGACAGACAGACAGACAGACAGACAGACAGACAGACAGACAGACAGACAGACAGACAGACAGACAGACAGACAGACAGACAGACAGACAGACAGACAGACAGACAGACAGACAGACAGACAGACAGACAGACAGACAGACAGACAGACAGACAGACAGACAGACAGACAGACAGACAGACAGACAGACAGACAGACAGACAGACAGACAGACAGACAGACAGACAGACAGACAGACAGACAGACAGACAGACAGACAGACAGACAGACAGACAGACAGACAGACAGACAGACAGACAGACAGACAGACAGACAGACAGACAGACAGACAGACAGACAGACAGACAGACAGACAGACAGACAGACAGACAGACAGACAGACAGACAGACAGACAGACAGACAGACAGACAGACAGACAGACAGACAGACAGACAGACAGACAGACAGACAGACAGACAGACAGACAGACAGACAGACAGACAGACAGACAGACAGACAGACAGACAGACAGACAGACAGACAGACAGACAGACAGACAGACAGACAGACAGACAGACAGACAGACAGACAGACAGACAGACAGACAGACAGACAGACAGACAGACAGACAGACAGACAGACAGACAGACAGACAGACAGACAGACAGACAGACAGACAGACAGACAGACAGACAGACAGACAGACAGACAGACAGACAGACAGACAGACAGACAGACAGACAGACAGACAGACAGACAGACAGACAGACAGACAGACAGACAGACAGACAGACAGACAGACAGACAGACAGACAGACAGACAGACAGACAGACAGACAGACAGACAGACAGACAGACAGACAGACAGACAGACAGACAGACAGACAGACAGACAGACAGACAGACAGACAGACAGACAGACAGACAGACAGACAGACAGACAGACAGACAGACAGACAGACAGACAGACAGACAGACAGACAGACAGACAGACAGACAGACAGACAGACAGACAGACAGACAGACAGACAGACAGACAGACAGACAGACAGACAGACAGACAGACAGACAGACAGACAGACAGACAGACAGACAGACAGACAGACAGACAGACAGACAGACAGACAGACAGACAGACAGACAGACAGACAGACAGACAGACAGACAGACAGACAGACAGACAGACAGACAGACAGACAGACAGACAGACAGACAGACAGACAGACAGACAGACAGACAGACAGACAGACAGACAGACAGACAGACAGACAGACAGACAGACAGACAGACAGACAGACAGACAGACAGACAGACAGACAGACAGACAGACAGACAGACAGACAGACAGACAGACAGACAGACAGACAGACAGACAGACAGACAGACAGACAGACAGACAGACAGACAGACAGACAGACAGACAGACAGACAGACAGACAGACAGACAGACAGACAGACAGACAGACAGACAGACAGACAGACAGACAGACAGACAGACAGACAGACAGACAGACAGACAGACAGACAGACAGACAGACAGACAGACAGACAGACAGACAGACAGACAGACAGACAGACAGACAGACAGACAGACAGACAGACAGACAGACAGACAGACAGACAGACAGACAGACAGACAGACAGACAGACAGACAGACAGACAGACAGACAGACAGACAGACAGACAGACAGACAGACAGACAGACAGACAGACAGACAGACAGACAGACAGACAGACAGACAGACAGACAGACAGACAGACAGACAGACAGACAGACAGACAGACAGACAGACAGACAGACAGACAGACAGACAGACAGACAGACAGACAGACAGACAGACAGACAGACAGACAGACAGACAGACAGACAGACAGACAGACAGACAGACAGACAGACAGACAGACAGACAGACAGACAGACAGACAGACAGACAGACAGACAGACAGACAGACAGACAGACAGACAGACAGACAGACAGACAGACAGACAGACAGACAGACAGACAGACAGACAGACAGACAGACAGACAGACAGACAGACAGACAGACAGACAGACAGACAGACAGACAGACAGACAGACAGACAGACAGACAGACAGACAGACAGACAGACAGACAGACAGACAGACAGACAGACAGACAGACAGACAGACAGACAGACAGACAGACAGACAGACAGACAGACAGACAGACAGACAGACAGACAGACAGACAGACAGACAGACAGACAGACAGACAGACAGACAGACAGACAGACAGACAGACAGACAGACAGACAGACAGACAGACAGACAGACAGACAGACAGACAGACAGACAGACAGACAGACAGACAGACAGACAGACAGACAGACAGACAGACAGACAGACAGACAGACAGACAGACAGACAGACAGACAGACAGACAGACAGACAGACAGACAGACAGACAGACAGACAGACAGACAGACAGACAGACAGACAGACAGACAGACAGACAGACAGACAGACAGACAGACAGACAGACAGACAGACAGACAGACAGACAGACAGACAGACAGACAGACAGACAGACAGACAGACAGACAGACAGACAGACAGACAGACAGACAGACAGACAGACAGACAGACAGACAGACAGACAGACAGACAGACAGACAGACAGACAGACAGACAGACAGACAGACAGACAGACAGACAGACAGACAGACAGACAGACAGACAGACAGACAGACAGACAGACAGACAGACAGACAGACAGACAGACAGACAGACAGACAGACAGACAGACAGACAGACAGACAGACAGACAGACAGACAGACAGACAGACAGACAGACAGACAGACAGACAGACAGACAGACAGACAGACAGACAGACAGACAGACAGACAGACAGACAGACAGACAGACAGACAGACAGACAGACAGACAGACAGACAGACAGACAGACAGACAGACAGACAGACAGACAGACAGACAGACAGACAGACAGACAGACAGACAGACAGACAGACAGACAGACAGACAGACAGACAGACAGACAGACAGACAGACAGACAGACAGACAGACAGACAGACAGACAGACAGACAGACAGACAGACAGACAGACAGACAGACAGACAGACAGACAGACAGACAGACAGACAGACAGACAGACAGACAGACAGACAGACAGACAGACAGACAGACAGACAGACAGACAGACAGACAGGACAGACAGACAGACAGACAGACAGACAGACAGACAGACAGACAGACAGACAGACAGACAGACAGACAGACAGACAGACAGACAGACAGACAGACAGACAGACAGACAGACAGACAGACAGACAGACAGACAGACAGACAGACAGACAGACAGACAGACAGACAGACAGACAGACAGACAGACAGACAGACAGACAGACAGACAGACAGACAGACAGACAGACAGACAGACAGACAGACAGACAGACAGACAGACAGACAGACAGACAGACAGACAGACAGACAGACAGACAGACAGACAGACAGACAGACAGACAGACAGACAGACAGACAGACAGGACAGACAGACAGACAGACAGACAGACAGACAGACAGACAGACAGACAGACAGACAGACAGACAGACAGACAGACAGACAGACAGACAGACAGACAGACAGACAGACAGACAGACAGACAGACAGACAGACAGACAGACAGACAGACAGACAGACAGACAGACAGACAGACAGACAGACAGACAGACAGACAGACAGACAGACAGACAGACAGACAGACAGACAGACAGACAGACAGACAGACAGACAGACAGACAGACAGACAGACAGACAGACAGACAGACAGACAGACAGACAGACAGACAGACAGACAGACAGACAGACAGACAGACAGACAGACAGACAGACAGACAGACAGACAGACAGACAGACAGACAGACAGACAGACAGACAGACAGACAGACAGACAGACAGACAGACAGACAGACAGACAGACAGACAGACAGACAGACAGACAGACAGACAGACAGACAGACAGACAGACAGACAGACAGACAGACAGACAGACAGACAGACAGACAGACAGACAGACAGACAGACAGACAGACAGACAGACAGACAGACAGACAGACAGACAGACAGACAGACAGACAGACAGACAGACAGACAGACAGACAGACAGACAGACAGACAGACAGACAGACAGACAGACAGACAGACAGACAGACAGACAGACAGACAGACAGACAGACAGACAGACAGACAGACAGACAGACAGACAGACAGACAGACAGACAGACAGACAGACAGACAGACAGACAGACAGACAGACAGACAGACAGACAGACAGACAGACAGACAGACAGACAGACAGACAGACAGACAGACAGACAGACAGACAGACAGACAGACAGACAGACAGACAGACAGACAGACAGACAGACAGACAGACAGACAGACAGACAGACAGACAGACAGACAGACAGACAGACAGACAGACAGACAGACAGACAGACAGACAGACAGACAGACAGACAGACAGACAGACAGACAGACAGACAGACAGACAGACAGACAGACAGACAGACAGACAGACAGACAGACAGACAGACAGACAGACAGACAGACAGACAGACAGACAGACAGACAGACAGACAGACAGACAGACAGACAGACAGACAGACAGACAGACAGACAGACAGACAGACAGACAGACAGACAGACAGACAGACAGACAGACAGACAGACAGACAGACAGACAGACAGACAGACAGACAGACAGACAGACAGACAGACAGACAGACAGACAGACAGACAGACAGACAGACAGACAGACAGACAGACAGACAGACAGACAGACAGACAGACAGACAGACAGACAGACAGACAGACAGACAGACAGACAGACAGACAGACAGACAGACAGACAGACAGACAGACAGACAGACAGACAGACAGACAGACAGACAGACAGACAGACAGACAGACAGACAGACAGACAGACAGACAGACAGACAGACAGACAGACAGACAGACAGACAGACAGACAGACAGACAGACAGACAGACAGACAGACAGACAGACAGACAGACAGACAGACAGACAGACAGACAGACAGACAGACAGACAGACAGACAGACAGACAGACAGACAGACAGACAGACAGACAGACAGACAGACAGACAGACAGACAGGACAGACAGACAGACAGACAGACAGACAGACAGA